>NC_050074.1:101413781-101448781 GCF_009764565.3 Dermochelys coriacea | reverse complement strand
ATATTGTGGAACCCAGGTAATTAAAGTGGGGTTGTTTATTTGGCTCCTTATAAATAAAAAGGGCTTAATACAGACTAATTACACAGAATGTTTCGTATACTGTAGGATAATAATGGCAGCAATTTAAAGTGATATTAAATGAGAATTAATAAAGGAATATTGAGTCACTTTGACTGTATTAAGCTGCGTGAAATGATTTCTCATCTCAATTTAACTTTCTGTCCTCAGCTTAATGATTGATAAGCTTTGAATTTTTATAGAGGTAATCTAAAATAATATTTGATTGCTGCTTTTAATTAATAACAACAAAACCCATTATTTTCTGTTTATCAAGGGTCAAATAGAATTTTCTTCCTAGCTTTATTTTACATCTAAAATATTATATAAATTATAGAAGGACAACTTTATGGGTGATTTATTAAACTTATTTTTAATTTTTGTTAATATTTTTACTACAGATTTGGTTTCTGAGTAGTTCTAACTCATGTCCAACATATGAGAAGTCAATAACTTATTTAGATACAGTCTAAGCAGGCCTGAGATGTTAAAAAAAAATAGTAGTAGTAAATAATCTTCAAGTGAAAATTGAAACCACATTTAAATTCTGGGAATGAGAATTGTAATTGATTGTTTCTTTAAAATGACCTCCTTAGAATTTTATGTTTAAAAAGAAACATTGTTGGAATATTTAAAATTTAAAATGAAATTACCTTGACTTACTTTTGAATAACTGATGTTACTACCACTAAACTTATGAACTGATTCATATGTTTTGGAATAAAATGTGTAAAATGAAAAGTATAAGCTGTTCCTAGCATTTTTCACCTCCATACATACAAAATAGTTAAAGGAAGAGAAGCAATCTTTAAAATATCAATATGTCCAGTCTGTCTACACAATTAGTCAATTTAAATAAGTTTTGAATGGTTTTATCTGCTGTCACAGCTACTTTCAAGAGGCTAGCCTGTTTTCCTGTTTTGTAGCCTGTGTCATATCCACGTTAGCATTTCTACCTTTTTAGTGGGGTTCAGAGCTGTGCTGAAGGTCAGGACCTCACATTGAACACTTTTTTGTATATATAACAAATTGCTGGTATTGTTCATTAATTTCCATCTTTGAAATGCCATGTCAAACCTCTAAAGGAATTCACAGTGCCAGTGTCCCTTGGACAGCTTCTCACCATGGTCCAGTGCGAGTTTCTGATGAAATTACAGGTGCAGGGAAATGCAGAATTAGAAATATATCTGATGTTTCAATAAGTGTGAAGCTATAGCTTTGTTGATGACAGGACAATTCCATTTTTGACAGTTTAATTTACTGTTGCCAGTGGACAAGAGCAAAAGGAGAATGTGGGGTTAGCCACCTGCCCCCTCAGACTGTTTCACATGCTAGGTTGCAAAATCATGACTCCCTCAACCTGTCGTGCTCAAATGAGAAGGTTTTCATCTGGGAAAATGGAATATATCAGTGCATGTAATATTGCCTGACCTCATAAAACAAAAGAAAAAATTGCAGATTCTGACAGCCATTATGAATCTTGTATCAGCGTCCAAACGACTCTGAGCTGAGGTACAGCACATGTTTATAATAGAAAAAAAACAGGGCTGCCACGTTGACTTGCAATATGGAGCAAAAAATGACTTGTCAGTAATTCGTTCTCAGATGTTAAAGAGGCTGTTGAATTTACTAGTATATACACAGAAGAATGTTTAGCCTGGAGCAGAATGTGGAAATAGTCTATACGCAGAGGTGGTCTGTTGAAGTTAGTCATGGATTTAGGTTGCAATGGGAGGTAAAAGGGAAAAATACTAATGGTACTAAAGAGCTGCTTACGTTGTGCAAGCATTCTCATTACCAGACATGCTGAACCTTTATAATCTCATGCATTGCAAAAAAAAAATATATAAATGCTGCTGCTCCTAAAATAAAGCAAATAACTTTGTTTTGAAATTATGGGAAGTATTTGAATTGAATGTTCTGCTGAAAAACTGAAGTATTGAGGCATAGCTTTTTATCTTTTGTTAAAAAGTTTTTGTATTAAAGTAAGGCATAATCTCTTTGCATATAATTAAGTTCTCTCCAATTTAATATTCCTATTAAATATTCCATGTCCTTTAATTTCTTGCATGTTGGTAGTTTTTTTCCCCTTTATGCTTTGACTTCAATATCTTGACTACTTTCAGTTTTTTGGGAAAACAGACTTCATTTTCAAAGATCTAAAGTAAGCTAAGCACTGTGTCATGAAAAGTTACTGATGCCATCCATTGGTTAAGCAAACATATATCTATATTAATATTTAAAATTAAATCCCTTTAATTTGAAATGTGTAGAATGTTACATGTGAATAGTGGTTACTTTAATTGATATGGTTATATTTAACAGTAATAAAAAAGAACACCCCTTCTGACATCTGTTAAGGAAGCTTGGAGAAGGATATATTAATTGAATGGAACATACAATATATGCTGTAACTATTTTTACTTGATTTAGTTTTCCCTTGTAACTTTCTCTGAAGTTTCAAGACTATACTGTCTCAAACTCACAGTGGCAAAGCTCTCTCATGCCACTGCATATTGTCGTGTAGCAGAGGCTTGTCAATACTATCTCCCACTGTAGATAAAGTTACTTCATTCTCTTCCCCAGAGGACAATGTGTTCTGAAAAATAGCTTCCCCTTCACATTTTTCATTGCTATCTAGAACCATATTGTACTTTAGTGTTCTTTTCATTTTCACCTGATTGAAAGTACCCTCTTCATCACAACAGGCATTCATCCTACACAACTTATAATACCTTCAGTTATAGCATTCATTAATGTTTCTTTTTCTTTAAATGCTTGTATTCTTTAACTGGATAAATCAGGTGCTTACTACTACAGTGTACAGTGGTTTCAGATCAGGCTGGATCATAAGGAGTATTAGGAAGACTTCCTTCAAATCTTTAGAGAATAGAAGCTGTTTTTGCCTTGGTTAATTGGAATGGCTTATGTGTGGGCAGGTTATCCTCTCATGCTGGCTGCAGCAGTGATATTTACCCATCTCTTCTTCCTCAAATGGAGCCTAATACACAACATAGTGTTCTTGGCCGCTTTGTGTTTGCTAGAACTTAAGTGCACTTGAATTAAATTGCAGCTCATGAATACAACGAGTGTGTCAGCATGTTGAAATAAAACAAAGCTAGCGGGTCAGGTTTTTCAGTCATAACTATCATCAATAAGCAGTCAGGAACTTAGAACTGCCAGATAATCATTCCATAACCCAAAGACAGAGCAAGGAAAAAGGGAGAAGGGGGAACTTGGGTGAGAAACAATTTTAAAAGGCAAATACAAGAACAGAGTCCAGAAGATTAGATTTTTTTAAACAGAGAATTATGGTTTTCTGTAATCTATAGACTTGTCAAAGAATTATTTGTTTATTTTTTTCTTAATGAATATTCTCTTTATGGAAATCAAATAAAATACTTGCTTTTTAGATTGCTTAAACACACAAACTCATTGTAACAAGAGATCATTCAAAATTAGTTATAAGTGAGCGGACATGATAATGCTAGAAGACTAATTTTCCTCCCACCTCCTGCAAAGGAAGATAACGATGGCATATAGGTAAGGTGCTGAGATTCAAACTGAGACTTTTATGAGTACATTTTGAGCTCTTCAGACAAACTGTTATTTGTCAAAAGACTAAACATGGTTCAAAGGGGATGAAGAATGTTTGTTTGTTTATTTATATATATATATATATATATACACATAGCTACTGATTTTTCACAATAGTCTCTAATATAAATAAGCTTTCATATTTAAATAATAATTTTTAGTCTCCCTACTTGTGGAAAATGGTTGGCACCATGTACATTTTACAGTGCTTTCTGGAGCACACACAGAACTACTGAAACAATACTACGAACATAAGTGTAACCTTCTTCCATTCGTGCTATAGAGATGTTAACTTCAGATTGTCATCATTCAATTCTGCTTTTGTTTATAATTTAATCAAAACACATTCAAGAAAAAAAATCTTTATAATTAAAGATGAATAAGGTCCTATGGTTCAGTTATGTTTTGAGTTTCTGTAGATCTAGTCTTTTCAATATAATTCCCATTATTTGTCTGCATATGAAAAGTAGAAAAGACCCCTTAAAGCCATAAGACTTTCTCCCAGACCATCTCAGTGTGGTCAAGGGGGGTAGGGATGGAGGAGAAACCCTAAACAAATATTCTTCAGAATTCTGATTCTAAATTTTTTTATTTAACTGTTGATATTTATTTTTATGTATACAGACACACATTATGGTTCCTGTCATAATCACTCTAGAGGACATGTCCTTAACTGATGTACTATACAGTGCAGTCGGCCTGCATCAAGGCCAAAATTCTTGCTGCACAGTGCATAGCCCATAGGCCAGTCAGGAGGGGGAGCTGGCTGTGCATGGGGGGGGGAGAACAGTTCTCCCTCCTAATCCCATAGATGCTTTGCTACACTTGTTTTTTATGTCTTCCCCCTCTTCCAACGTTGATTTCTCTCCCAAAATATAGAGGTTTTTCTTTTTTTCCTTTTAAATATCCCCAGATCCTGTGGTATGAAAATACCTGACTCCATGTCATGTGTGATATTCCCCCTTATGCAGGCTGCATAGATGCACTCCCCACCATTCCCAGCCCACAGTGTACAGCAGAGTGGAATGTACCATTTCTGCTCAATCTGACCCTCTGAGACCTGAGGAGGGGACATGATCTGCCCCCCAGTAACTTTAGATAGACAAAATAAAATTTCTGGAATAACTATACTTTAGAAACATTGTAATCATGAATTAACTTTACAACTATTAGAAAAAAAATTCCTGCAGTGCACCAAATGAAAGATCTTTGCATGCTTCTCTCCTTCCTGTCTCTCCCAAAATCTAGAGGTTTTTCTTGTTTTTCCTTTTAAATATTTATTGGCTCTAGAAAAAGACTTCTGATTCTGGAAGAACAGCATAAGGGGGGAAAAAAGTGAAACATGGCCCAAGAGTCCTTTACGAGCAATACCGGAATTTGGAAGAATACATTGCTTAAGTACATTGTGAAAGGTGTTTTTAAAAATTACTAAAATAGATGGATTTATTGAAAAGCCAGCATCCATTGAGTGTGTATTTACAAATACAATATGAAATTTACTAAGATAAATTTTCTGGATACAAAGATGGTCCCCAGAAGAACAGTGGTTTATTTAATAGAAGTATTGGTATTATGTTTTGAAAGTTTATAACTAAAATGTTACTAGCTGTTTTTAACAAATTCCCTTTTCATAATTAGAAATCATCATTTAATGTCTTATGATCTTTCAGATTGGTATAGTAAGTTTTCAGGAGTGAAAATGTTGATGGATTAAAGTTATTTAGAAAGGTGTATTAAAGGATATTTTTTGTTTCACAAAAATTACTAGTTACTAGTGTGGCTTTGTCATAAATTATTATTTTCACAGAGCTAGAATTTTACTTAAAAAATTAAGGTTTTTGAATTGGGAAAAAAATTCTCTTCAGTATAACTTTAGGATACAGAGAATAACTATTTTCCTTTGCCCTTCTTCACTTACATTGTATTTTTTAATTATATGGTATGTATGGTTTTTGCAGCAAAAACTCTTTACGGAAGACCTTTCAGATTTCTGGGCTTTTTTACTTCCTTTTGTGTAAGATTGTCAGTTTGTGATCTCCAGCCCTGACATGCACAGATAGGATAGTTTTTCTCCCTCAGATCAGCAGCTTTGGACAGCTTCTGTTTCTCTGGCAGCCGTTTCAACCTGCTCTGTCTTGTCATTTTAGAGTTCAATATTTGCTGCTCTGAAGGAAAAAAATTGGGATGGGTTGGACCATTGTATTTGGTCTTTTGACCCTCCATGTTGCCCATGAGCAGTGAAGGATAACTTTTGACGAGCCATGTCAGATGTGACAGGCAATCTAGTTGGGTTGAGTGGAAATGTGCTATACAAGTTTGAAGCCTTAGTTGGAGGCATTTTCTGGTGTTCAATGCATTTAAATTGACACCAGACTTCAGTATGTTGTTCATTTCAGAACCCATACTATGTTTGCATTTCCTAAGTGTGTGGTTTTAAGAAAGCTCATATGTAAGCATTTCAGAAGTGTTTTGCATATCATTCAACAAACCAAGTACTATATTTACATTCCAGTGTTTTAGCTATATTTTTCTCAGGAACTCATTGTTGATGTAGTTTTCATGCTACAGTTAATAGGTTTGGTTTTGAGAATTTCACATAGCAAGTTTTATTAGGTTTTTACTCTTTGAAATATTTCTGTGGATTCATACAGCATGTAGACATGGTGTGATGTTATACAGTTCCTAAAAAAGTGTGTGATTATTGTTGGCAAAGTAAATTTATTCGAAAGACATTCAAAATGCTTGCTAAAATATTTTGAAATTACCATTATTTGAGAATTGTGTATTTCATAAATTTTACTTAGGAAAAAAACTATGGCTTTTGCATTATTGTATTGACATAAATCTGGACCTTTTTGGTTCATCTTCCTTAACCAGTAGATGGTAATACATAATTCAGCTTTCTTTAAATGACTGTCCTCATAGCTCTGAAATACTGGACCAAGCAGATAATGTATTCCCTTTTTGAAAGCCGGGTTCTACCACTGTCAGTGATCCTGGTTTGGCTTTTATCTTAGTCTTCCCTTCCCTCCTGCCACCACCTGAGAACTGACTGAACTGTCTCCTATTGTCTGACCGCTCTCTCACAACCAGCATGTGTCTCTATCTTCCTGTTGATGTCTAGGATCAGATCATATGCTCTAGTGATGGGCAGCAGAATAAAGCCCTATTATAGATCACCTTACAAATTTCCCATTTCACCTCTCAGTCCCTCCAAACTACACTTGAATTTTTTTATTCTATGTAGCCATTATCAGATTTCCTTTTCTGTCAGTCTAGCATCTGTTAAATATGCTGGGTTTTGGAGCTATAGTTTTCCTCCAGCTGGCCTTTCTGATCACTTGTTTGGCATGTCATTACGCGACACCCTGCTTCTTGGAAGTAAAGTAGGAGCTTTAGGTTTCTCTTCTTCTCAACCCCTCTCTAAACCTAACCTAACCTCATCCCATTGAACTGCACTGTCTCTTGGTGTCTATCTCCTTTTCATAATCTTAATTCATGAGTTTTCCAAAGGAAAAAATGTCAAACCCCCACTGATCCTGTCTCTGGGAATGTTGTGCTGAAGCCACACAAATTGGCAATGCAAGTTCCTGTTTGTTTGCTGTATAGAAATCAACCTGCAGTTGTCACTTACATTTTCCAATCACAGATGCCCCAGAAGTCCCTACCATCCTGTGCCCCAGTGTCAGCCTTCTAAATCCCTGGAACCACAACTAATGAAATGGTTTATTCAGGAGTTCAGAGAGAGAGAGAGAGAGAGAGAGAGAAAAGTTTTTTTTTCCAAACACTGATTCCTAGTGCTTGCAAAGAACCTTGGAAAAAAGAACAGGAACATCCCTTTCCTCTCAGAAGTGGTATAACCTTCCTTTTTAACCTTCCTATTTAAAAGAAATGTTTAAATAAAAGTATCTCCGATGTCACCCTCAGTTTCCTTTTTCATCCTCTGAGTCACCAAATGAAGAAGGTGGAGAAATCCATGAAGAACCATTTAACAAGAACTATTGTCTTTGTAACTCCAAAGACATTGATCTTCTTATTAAGTGAGAACTTACTACTTTGAGTATTGATGTACTTCAGATGTACTTCTTGGCTGTCTATCTTGAATCTAGTATTTCTCTTTTAGTACTCTACATTTCAAAAAAATATATATATACAGGATCTGCTTTCTTGCAAATAACTTAATTTCCAAGCTCTGCAGATTTCTCTAAGATCAACCACAGCCTACTAAGAATATTTTTCTATTTAGAAAGGCAGCATTGCTCTTTTCTGGAAAGTCAGTACCTCCTTGCTTAGCATACAAGGGACTGACATCTCTCTGTGTTTGTACACCTATATGGAGCATATTCTTTAAAACCTTGTGTCATTTTCCTATATTTTCTTTGATTTTTCTTCATGAAAGAATGAGTTAGCATCATGTAACAGATTGTGAAAGACGTAATGTGACTTAAGACAGAAAGGAATGCTTAAACTGCAATTCATTCCTTCTGAATGCCTTTCTAGGGGACTCCTGTGACGTTGCATCCGATAATGCTTTATAGAAATATGCTTATGAGTGTAAATATGACATAAGTGGAATGTTTTATGTTAGATATGCCATGAAACATATCTTTGCGAAGGTTATGATCTATGGAATATATGCATGTATCATTTTTATATCTGAAGTTGAGTGTTGGCTCTATTCTTGTATTTAAAGTGTTTGCTGTAGGGAGCACATAAGATAGATTTGGTCAACATAGTGTGAAGGGGTTATTTGAGTAATTGGGAGTACTTAAGTAGCAATGAACTTTGGGAGACACCAATACACATCTGAGCTTTCCTGGGAACATTCAAACTAACATGTAAACAATGCTGTCAGCCTGCAAAAAGCTGAGCCGTTCACAGATATGTGACTTGCCCAGGTGGCTACAGATTCCATCTTGTTGCTGTGATTTTGCAAAAGATAACAAAGGGGTTTCCGCCCACAAGAGAGAGAATATTAAAGGCTCTGGAAACCCCTCCATTTTTTCTTTAACTGGCTCAGAAGATAGCCTCTCCACCCCAAAGAGATGCCTGAAAGAAACTGGAACAAAGGACAGTAACTATGGGGTGTGAGTGATTGCTGGATCCAGGTTAGGAAGGAGATTAGTCTGTGAAAGAAGCTTATTGGAACATCTCTGAGTGTGAGATTTACCTGCATTTAGTTTCCTACCGTATTAGACTTAGACTTGCATGTTTTTGTTTTAATTTGCTTGGTAATTTACTTTGTGCTGTCTGTTATTGCTTGGAACCACTTAAATCCTACTTTTTATACTTAATAAAATCACTTTTTGCTTATTAATGGACCCAGAGTAAGTAAAGTAATTCCTGGGGGAGCAAACAGCTGTGCATATCTCGCTATCAGTGTTCTAGAGGACAAACAATTTATGAATTCACCCTGTACAAGCTTTATATAGAATAAAAAGGATTTATTTGGGGTTTGGATCTGATTGGGAACTGGCTGTCTGGGTGCTAGAGAAAGAAGCACTTCTTAAGCTGTTTCTAGTTAAGTCTGCAGCTTGTGGGGAACGTGGTTCAGACCTGGGTCTGTGTTTGTAGCAGGCTGGCGTGTCTGGCTCAACAAGACATGCTATTGAAGTCCCAAGCTGCCAGGGAAAACAGTCTCAGAGGTAGTCTAGCACATCAGGTGGCAGTCCCAAAGGGGTCTCTGTGGCTCAAACTCGTGACATCCTCCTTTAGAACAGTGGTTTTCAACTAGGGCTCCAGGGCACAGTGGGTGACCGCAAACCATTTCAGGGGGTCCCGCCAAGCAAAGTCACTTGGAGCCCCAAGCCCAGGCGCCCCGCAGAGCTGAAGCCCAGAGCCCCCCAGCCCCACGAGGCTGAAGCCCTGAGCCCTGGCAGACTCAGCCCCACAGGGCAGCTGCCCCGAGCAACCCTCAGAGGCAAAAGCTCCTGAGGCCCCCCTAAGCCCTGTGGAGCAGATTAAGATTGGTATTATTGCTCATGCTACAGGAGAATTATTTGCGAAGTGTTTGCACCTGCTCTGATGTGGTGAATAGCACCACTATATGAACAGCTCTTTATATCCTTTGTAGCAAGGGAGAATCTTAGAAATCTTACCTTAGAAAGAAGAGAGGGAGTGCCACTTCTCAAGTACAAATCTCTGAAAAGAAGAAAAGATTAGGCATGAGTCTGTAATACTTAGACCACTCTTTGGCTCAGAGAGCTAAAGAATGGATCAGGGACGGAGCTCAAGACTTGGGGAATGGAATTCTGCAAGATAAGAAGGATCTCTTTATGAGATGAAGACTCTGCCTGCCTTTTTGTCCTGATAAACATCCAGGTTAACAATCTCTCAGAAAGGAAGAAAAGATTTTTCTCAAGTGTTGAGGAAACATCTTCCATCAAGTACTGAAGCATCTCTCAAGCAAGCACTCTGAGGAAATCTCCTAGACTGAGAGACCAGAAGTTCCACATGAGGTATCTATATGGAATTCTTCCTTCCAAATCCTCTCATTAAGGAGACAGATAACCCAGATCTTCCTCTGATCTTGTAAACTTGCGAACAAAGAAGTAGTTAGAATAAAAATTGCATGTTTATTTTTCCAGTGGAATTCCAGTGGAGAGACTGGGATAAGTCCTAATGTAACCTGTTTCTCATATTTACAAACTCTTGTGTGCTTAGTGTCAATGCATTATTGTTGCATTCAAAGGACATCCCTTGTGATGGCACCTTTCCTACTAACAACTGCAGCAAGAGTACAATTCCTGTGGAAGAAGCTGGCAATTCTAACTTAACATTGTAGCCTCTCACAGAACTGAAACTTGTGGCTGTCTTGATGCCATAAACCAAATTAATAAAGAAATAAAACTCAGAGTGAACTTTTCCATGATGGTATTGGCTACGGAAGGTCCCAGTGCTGCAGATCTGCATGGGGAAAGGGCATGACCGCAGTACACAATTCAGTGGCTCCACTGGAGTTCAACTTGTTCAACTTGTTATTGCAGCTCATGGGTTGTTCTTGAGGTACCTTCACCAGGCAGACACACAAAAATAGAATTTGACCTCCCTTCACTAGTGTGATCCACTGTGTCTTGGAAAGGGATTCAGTGTTCCCCCTCTCTCTCTCCTGTGGGATTTCTGCCAGTGGAGTAGGGCAGTTTTAGTCTCCATCCTGACATAATCAAACCATCTTCAGAAGCTGCTTAGAGATTTGATGAATTAGTACATCATGGAGCTCCACTGGCTATATCTCTTTGTAGTAACTACTGCAAACCATTTTTCAGGCTTTGCTGTGCCATGTTATGTGGTTATAACTACCAAAACCCTCCCTCCAGCTGACTCTATGTTGCCAGGACTCTACAGCATAAATTTGGCATACCCTGTTCCTCCACATTATCAAGTTAATTATAAAATCTTATTCCACTTGTTTCAATGTGGTTTCACAAGCCTAATTTGTTCCTTCTTCCTTTTTTTTTTTCAAGTTTTGAAATATTCTTGAATTTCCTGCTGATAAAAGGAAATTTAGTGTCCACACTGGAATTTCTTCTAAAAGATTATTCATATTTATGCCTAATTCAGAAGCTAAAAAATTCTTATTTTTGTCCTAATCCTAGTAATGACATAAAAATCTTCATTCTGTTGATTTAGGGAGAGCTATGAAGATATCAGTGATTACAAAAATAGATCACTTTATATATGTTTCACAACACAGAACAAGGACTTTCCAGCATCAGATGATTCTCTTTATTTACACCATTTCTGTAGAGACCCACTGGAACAGTCTGTGTCCTAGTGTATTACCACAGAATCCATTTCTGAGGAGTTAACTATTAAAAGTGCATATGCCCTTTATCCCTGGGATCCTGTATTCGGGAGCTAACAGGGTATAAGCCTCCACCTCCCCTTCTCGTTCCACTTTTTCTACTGGTCACTGAACACAAACCACTGCAAGATCAGCATTAAGTTGTTTTTTAATTGTAGTTGGTGTTAATTTGGTATAGGTTTGTTTTGTTTTCTGAATCTGTAGTGTAGCTTCTTGCTCTAGGGCTTAAAGTTAATTTGATCCATTTAGATCAGTTTTTAATAGAAGACACTATTAGGGGTTTAATAGTACTCTTCTTACCCTTCTAATGTTTATTACAGACCAGTGCATTCTATAGGTAAAGGGCTTGTTGGAAAGGTAATAATCTTCAAGGTGTGTATCCTGTATTGCTTCCAGTTTGTAGGGTCTAACATCAGAGTTCCTAGACTCATGCAGCACTCTTCTGTGGTAATGGTGCAAAGAGGTTCTTTTCCAAAAAAGTCCCCAAATCTCTCTCAAAAGGATCCAAGTCCTTTCAGTGATTTCTAAGGTACAATATCTGTAGCCCTCCAATCCTATACCTGTGGGTCAAGAGTCAAATCCTACAGAGGTTTGCAGCACTCCTCCAATGCTCCTTATAAGAAAGAAAGGCATGAGGTTGGATTTGTGAGTGAGCACCTCATCTACCAGTTCAGCTAGATCCTCTTCGAATACAAGGTAGATAGTATTCTGGCCCACTCAGCAGTAGGGTTTTTCTTTGTCCTGATGGAGCCTTCAGCTTCTCCTTCAGGGGCCTACTTTGAAGCTCTTCAATGGCTTTACAAAGGGCTTCCAAAGTATCTTCTGTCAGATCTGGAGGCTCCATAGTGGTTTAGTTCCCTCCAGAGCTTCAACCGTTCTGATCCTAGTTTCATTCCACTTAGGAGAAATTGAAAGTGCAACGCTGTGAACCTGTGGGCCAGCTTTCCCATTGTCTTTGCCCCGTTGTGTCTCTGTCCACAGCTGTCATAACTACCCAGTCTAATGTGGTGAGAACCTGCAGAGGCAATGACATGAAGGAAAAAGAAAGGATGCTTACAAGTAATTATTGTAAATTGTAAATATATTACCTCTACAGAGTTACAGTGATCTTCCCTCTTTACAACTTGTATTTGGATTTAGATTTACACTGTAATAGAAGAACTAAGGTCTTGTTAAGGGGAAACCAGGCTCTTAATTCCCCCTGTTCCAAAAAACATTGCATGCAAGAAACATCCATGGAACCCTAATGGTTACATTTTTTAAAATGTGTCCCAGTAATTTCTAACAAGCTATACAAAGAAATTAAGAGAAGGTTAAAAGTTCTTCAGTCATTCCACCAGTCCACTGCTGATGGATGCAACATTCTTTTTTTCCCCTCTACATATCACTTTTTTTTTGGTACTAAATGTAATTTTCCTCATGAACCATGCACATGTGAAGTAATAAAAATTTAGGCTGCTAGGGCACTTCAGTCTTACAAAAGACATAGTTAAAGCAAACAGTTGGCAATAAGCTTGTCTTTTTTGGCACCTGAAATAAAAACAGTAACATAACAGTACCATTATATAGTGTATAAAATATAATTTAGGATAAGAATTTGGAGGTCACAGTGAGTGGTTAGGTAAATAGCCTTAGAGAGTTACAGTAGTTTGGTTATACAGAGATATGGTGACATTTTATGCAGAAAGCTCATGCGATGTTCTAAAGCACAGTCTTTTATCTACATTTAAACTACATTGAAAATACTCTGTGAAAATGGAAAAGTTAAATAAAATTATTTTAGCAAATTGATAAGTAGGTATACTGAACCATAATTTACTTGATAATACCTAGGGTGACCAGACAGCAAGTGTGAAAAATCGGAATGGGGGTCGGGGGGGGGGGGGGGAATAGGTGCCTATATAAGACAAAGCCCCAAATATTGGGACTGTCCCTATAAAATTGGGACATCTGGTCACCCTAATAATACCCTTTTTTTAAAGTTTTCATTAGTGAATTCTGTTTGTATTGTTTCTTACTAAGAGGTCCATTTGTTTACAAAAAATTAGAGATCTGTGATCCATGGCACAAGCAGCTATCCTTATGCTTCAAAAGCCTAAGAGTGTTTTTGGCCATCTAGAGCTTGTGGTAGAACATTCTGTAGGTGTAAAGTCTACAGGGGCTCAAGCTGCTCCCTCAATATTTGCATTTGGCAGCTAGACTTATGACTCCTCAGGGTACATTTTTAGCCAGTGCTATTCAGATTGCTTCTACAACTCCAATTACCGTTAACTGGAATTGCACCTTGAGTATGCTGTATGTAGTGCTGAAAGCGTGTACCCCATTGAGTCCTCTCCCCTTCTCCTACACAATCATTTAATAAATGATTATCAACATGTTTCAGGAAAAACACCATACAGCTCTATCACTTTTTTAAAAGTGGTATTCTGCTGTTAAATTAAGAATGTTAACCTTTCCCATATCTCATTGGGAAACATTTTATGTGCTGTGATTTATTACAAACTTTAACTCTTATTAACACAGTTACAAATGTAAAAGGACACTTAAATACTTTTTGTAGAGTTTTCAGTTTGCTCTTATGATTATTTGTAATACTCACTTTTGTGTTTTAAATAAATTACTTACCTTACTAGTTTTACCCTTCTCCATTTGATAAATATTTATTTTTCCTCCCTTTTATTTCTTAAGGAGAAGAAGCTTCCCTGCTTTATGCTTTCTCAGTCAATTTGGGATGTGGGGTTGCTTAGTTGTCTTGAATTTCCCTTTACTGGTTGGGTTGCTGGTTTTGTAGTAGAACACTGCAAACACTTATACAGGTGCTTAACTCTATGCATCTGAGTTAGCCTTCTTGAGTTCAGTGGGGCTATTTGTAGTAGTTTGGTACTACTTTGGTTTGGTTTGGTTTGGTTTGGTAGGAGGATCAGGACCTAATATGGTAAAATTTGACAATGAATCTCTTTTGGCAATGATGTAGAATATTTAGAATCCAGATTATATGCGGCAATCAACTATGCGTTTAGTTGACCGTGTCCATGTAAATTAAAACAAACTTTCAAAGTTATGGCATATCACTATTGATTTCAATGTTTCTGCTTAAGTGCATTAAAAATGCATCTTGTAAACATCTCTCTTAAAATTGAATCCAGCCACACAGATAAAGGCCAGATGGTGAGACTGAAGTTTGTTTCCATTACTTTAGAAAGTGAAGTTGATTTTCTCAATGAAATTAAATCATGTTATCATATCTTGTCAGTGAAATAACAAGTTCTTGTATCTAATCATTTCTAGCTTTTACAATATTGACTAGTGCTACATGTCTAATCCAATATTAAGTTACTAGATTTAATTCAGGGATTTCACATAGGTATGATTAATATTTAACTACAGACAGAGGTAAAGAAAACACTATTATGGGGTTTCAATTATCAATTACTGCTTCCTCAAACTCTCTTCCTTATTTAGAAATTTTGATTTTTAACAAATTAAAATATTAATTAATCAAATTAATATTTGATGCAACTTGACATCGAATACTGTTGAGGACATGTAAATGCAGTAGGAAAATCTAATATAATGGGAGAAACTGTCAGTTACTAACCCTCATAGAAATGGGTCTGCAGCAGTGGTGGGAATAACTCTGCCACCATTCCATAATTCAGGTATTTCTTCTCCTCCTTTTTTTTCCTTGTGTGACCACCAAGCTGATCTAGTTGGCTTGGTGAAGATGTGTGTTGGATTTGGTTCAGTGTGAGCTGTGACACAAGTGGTGGCAAGAACACTAGGTTTAAAGCAAGCAAGAAGTGTTCCATTTCATAAAACACTGTTAGTGATATGATGAATCATGATTCCATTATGGGCCAAAACCCTTCAAGTATTTCTCCCCACAGATGTATAAGATTTCATAACATTACATGTGGCCTCTTTTTCAAAGGTTCTTTGCACCCAAAGCATGCATTATAAGAGATAGTAGCTGCAGGTGCTCAGCACTGAAAATCAGGCCATTAATTCTGAAAGAAGGCCTTTGTAGTTCAGCATGCAAAATATAGTGACACTTTAGCTTTGGCAATATATTTTGTGCAGCGAAATCCTAACTTGTTTTATCAAGAAATTAAACAGTTAGTTAAATTATGTGGGAAGATCTTTAAACATAGTGAAAAGATGTAATGCAAGAATGTTGCTTAAAGGATATATTCCCCATAACATACATAATAATGTGGACATCCAGGGCTTTATTCATCAGGGCATTTGATTTACATTGGCCTAACTTAAATTTTATGTAACTTTTTTATGTAGCCAAATTAATGCATTTTCTGTGCTCTGTTCTTAGATAAAACCTCTAAAATGCCACTGCATTTCAGCATCAGAACAGTTTGACTGACCATGTACTTGACTATGGATTCCAAATATGGATAGAGGAAAAAAAATCAATTTTGGCCATATGAGTTAACGTTATACTTCATCAGTGAATCAGTTTCATTTGTACATAGTGAACAGGAATAGAACTTGATTGCTTAGAATAGGAGATTTGATTCAGTAGTATGAATTCATTTTTCTGTCCTATGTAATGAGCTGGAGATTGAACCCATCCCATGCTCACCTGGCTGCAGTGGCTCCTGTACTGTGGGTCTGGGCCTGGCTTTCCAGTCAGGGTGTTCCAACCAACAGGATCAAAGAACCATTCAGATTTGGCCTGGCTGCCCCTTTGCCATGATGGAGGGGTGGTCTAGGCAAATACGAGTGAGTGGCATTGCAACATGTTATCTTAACATGCTATTGGTGCAACTGAAAACCACATGATAGGTCAAATCTATCATTCCATCCTTGCTTTTTAAAGTAAGCAATATCAGTTTCTTTCTACAAAAGGTGGAATTCCTCTCATGTAGGTCACTAGTCTAAAAAATTGTTTTGCACTGGAGCATAAGAAATAACCACTCTTGCGAGCTCTTTTCCCCCGATATATCCAAAGCAAAATTTTGATTTCTATAGAATTCCAATCTACCTTTGCTCCTCCATCCCTTGCCTCTTCTTGCTTAAACATAAAAAAGGAGGTGGGGACTAAATGCAGCTAACAGTTGCATGGCATCACCATTCTTGTTGTCTGAGTCCTTATGATCCCTCCATATAGACTGGTAACTATGACAGTGATCTCACACACACACACACACACACACACACACACACACACACACCACTGTGGCCAGGTGATTAGTTTTATATTAATGGAAACAAATGCACCCACATCGCCAGTGTGCCATTTTCAGAGGTTTTAACTTTCTTTCTAAACTAAATCTTTCACTTGAGCGAAAGACAATAGGCCTCTTTCTTGCCAGGTTTGAACTTCAGCCATTTTTAAGTTATCCAAGCATAACAAATAATTAATTTAAGAAAGAGTGCTATTCCACACACTCAATTACAGTAACTAAAAAATTGCTGAATTAATTTTTAAATAATGCTCTTTCTCCTGCCATTCTGTCACCAGAAAAGAGAGGAACACTGCACAAAACTTGAAACTGAGTGTTGAAAATATTAGTCCAGAAGGAAAGTAATAAATGATTGAAAATAGGGAGTTGTCAATGGAAGTCTGTTCTCAACTTTAACCATGGTGTCACTATTGCAAAGCTTTTACTGCCATTTTGGAAAGTTTAATCCTTTTATCCTTTTATAGGATTTGGAGACACAAAGGTTCGGAGTTAGAAAGTACATTCTTTAGTTCCCTTTCAACTTAACCCCCCGCCCATACACACACACTCCCCCAAACACACACATACCTACCTTTCTCTCCCCAAAGGATATTTTCAGATATTGTAATCTCTTTTACTGAAGCATTTTATTACTTGATCAACTTTATATAATGGAAAATAAAATAATTTATTACCAAAGTTCAGTTACTTTATTAAGACAGAACACAGAATTAACAATTAGTTTATTCTACAAACATTTTCCTTTAAAAACATATATAAGCAATTTAAGTGAATACTTTCCAGCTAGCAAATAGTGCACTGTACTGTGATTCTGGAATTAAATTAATCTTGATCCAGCTAAATTATTGTGTTCAGTTGAAGTTTTCTGACCCTCCTCTCCCCCACCCCCGAGTGGTGAAAGTGTGCTGTGTCTTCCTCACGTACTATCTACGAGCAGCTAGCTATTGCCATTAAACTCTTGAAAGACATTTGCAGCCTTCTTTTCCACAACTGTTTTGCCCAATTGGTTAAGCATATAGGCAGGAAATGAAGAGTTAAATTTCATACAAATCGTAACCAATAATTCATTCTCCCAGCTTTGGACTAGAACGAAATATGTAAGTTCCTTAATGTAATGTTGTAAGAACCCCTGGGCAAATACCCTGGCTGAAGTTGGGCAAGGTAAAAGCCTCTACTAAGATTTCTTGAGCCATTCTAGGAAAGAAGAAGAAAAAATTTAATACACATTTTTCACAAAAAATAAATAATTAACTAAAGCAACTTTCACAATTAGGAATATATAACCTCTCAAAAAAAATTGTAAAAGTGACCTTTTATGCTTATGGCTTGGGACTGTTAAAAAAAAGTCTTCACCTAGCACTTAGCACTTGACACCTCACACTGAATATAAGAATAAACCTGTGAAACAAGGGTTCTTACAAAAGACTTCCTCACAACCATATGATTTCATCTGGAAGAGGCCTCTAAAAATAAACACCCTTCATGTTAGCCTTTTTTACAATGCTTCATACTTTAGCTCTTGTATAAATATCTGCCACATTTCCACCAGGAGTTATTGCTGTTATATATTTTACAGACACTTTACTGTCATCTAAGTGGTTTATTTTATTCCCACAGCCAGAGAAAAACTACAAAAAGAATTTTGTAATCTGAATGTGATTGTGGGCCGAGAGTAATGTTTTGAAAAGGAGCTAAAAGTAAATTATATTACTGCTTTATTGTGTTTATGAAGACTTTTCTATTGTGCTAGGAGTTAGCATTAGTTTTCAAAGTTATTAACTGAATGTGGTTTTATTATATTAGTGTTTTTGTCAACATTTGATTTTTTTTTTTGTATTGGTGCCAGTTAGGCTGTAAGTTTGGTAGTCTTAATGACTGAACTTTTAAGTATGCAAACATAGTCTATTGTATTGGAAAACTACATTACAAACTTATTTAGGCTTGAGCTTACTTTTTAAAATGCAGCAAATAGAGCATGCTTTTTTTCTTTTTTGGATGCACTATTACAGTATGCAGATAAACTATTTGTATAGAGTCTTTTCTTAGTCTTATTTTTATATCACCTATTTTGACAAATCTTAATGGGAATATTTGTGTATACTCATCTTAAATTGTTCCCAAATTATAAAGTCCTACAGGACAGCTTTGCTTGGGATGGAAGGATATCGCTGATATGACCTTTCAGACTGCTACTAAATGGGTTTTCTGACAGGAAATATGGTTTGATTGACAGACATTCACGTCTCTCTAGAGGGATAATGAAGGCTGTCACCTACATGCTGCAGTAGCCTCCAGCAGTCTAGAACATGGGCTGAATCTCCAGTTGCCAGTATAACACACTTAGCTGTAACAACAGCCAAGCCTGCACACACATGTTCTTAAAATACTCCAAATTATGGTTCTAAAAAATGTCCATAATCATTGTGTGTTTCATATCAATAACATAGATTTTGGTTTTGCATAATTAAACAAGTTTATAATTTTCATTTAACAATGTTTTATTAGTCTGTTAGCATGTTCTGTAAAACAAATATAAAGTCATAAAACATAATTCACTTTCTCCTCTTGCAAAAATTAACAAAACAGATACACCCAATCTTACTGCCTGAAACTGAGATAAACAGTGGAATTATTTCCAGTTACACATTATTAAATGAAATAGTTTCAGGAGTGAGACAGTGTTCGTCAATATTGGTTTAGGGCTTGAATGTTCTTCTGTTAGTGACAAAACTCACATTGGATTTATACAGAGCAGGAGGGAGCCTTTAGCAAAATGCAAAAGGATCACTAAAGATAGCCTAACTGCTGCTCATGCAAACATATTGTGGAGCCAACTTGGTAAAAAAACTAAAAAAAGGTTTTTGGTCTTTGGGGTTTTTTTCGCCATTTGTGCATGAAAATACATAAATTGATCAAACTTTAGTTTCCTCTATTTTAAAAAACATTCAATCAGTTTGAGAGATTCCAGCTAGATAAAATGGAACCAGGTGAAATCAGCAGAACCAGATAAAATCAACAGAATCCGAAATCTGTTAAGCCAGTGGAAACTTTAGAAATGTACAATGAAATCTTTCACAGCAACTTTAATAAGTAAAATGCATTAAAAAATGGATTTGAAGGCTTGGGGTGAGGGTCAGGTTTAGATCACAAGCAAAATTAGTTTGATGATCTCTGCATAACCCTCACTGAATTCATTCGTTTTTCAAAACTGCAGCAGTTTGGTACAATTGGCAGTCTGCTTTGGAGAGGTTTGGTGCTTGGAACAGCATGGAGAAGGGATACAGGTCAGGATCATTATGTGTTGTTAGAGATGTGTGGGGAAATGTGAACAGATTCTAACTGAACTAAATCTGTGTGCTGGTTAATTCAGGGATTCTCAAACTGGGGGTCGGGACCTCTCAGGGGATCACGAGGTTATTATATGGGGGGTTGTGAGCTGTCAGCCTCCACCCCAAACCGCGCTTTGCATCCAGCGTTATAATGGTGTTAAATATATAAAAAAGTGTTTTTAATTTATAAGGGGGGTGGCACTCAGAGGCTTGCTATGTGAAAGGGGTCACCAGTACAAAAGTTTGAGAACCACTGGGTTAATTCCTTTATTTCCAGGATGCTGACTTCAGTCACAGGGCACAATTCTCCATTGCCTTGTTCTTTGTTGTGTAGTCATATGTCTGTGCATAGGTGGTTGTGGGAGGGTGAGGTGAGAGGAAGTAAACCTGATCAGAGTCATCGCATTTTACACCCACTTTGCACTGGTGTAAATGACTACCCAAGGTTAAAGACAAAGAATTTGACCCACAGGTTTTTATCGAAAGTTAGTTTCTTAAAGGTATAAATGCAATATTAAATGAGTTTTGTAGAGGAAACCAAACTCTATTTTATAAAAATATGGAGCCATCTGAAATAGACTTAAGTTGAGACATCTTTGGTTGAAGTATGTCATGTGTTTACTCAGCTTCTTCTGTGGATCTTTATAATCACAATATACTCACATTAGCTTCAGTTAACTATCTTTAATTCACATTTTTGCATGCTGCATAGCTGTTGTGGTAGTTAATATATAATTCTTTTAACATCTCGCTCCCTTAGGAGCAACTGGCATACTGGCACCTGTTTTGTCAGTCCAGATGAAAGGGCCTGGCCAATATGACTCCACATCTCTTTGATCTCCCTGTAGAAGGTCGGCATGTCTGCCTAGAGATTCCTCTGAAGAGCAATTTAAAAGTTGCATTTGAGCAACATCAAGTGAAATGTCTCCACATCTCATGCAGTGAGGAGTTCTTTGGTGTACTTCACGGGTAGATGTGAGGAAAGATATTAACCCTTCCTCTCAAATGAAATATAGCTGAATCCTATATCCTATGTTGTGCTCCCCCTCTTTGGCTACGTTTCAGGTCTACTCATTACACAGAGTATTTTTGTCCTGTTAAGACCTTTAGGCCCCTAAAGGTTAATTCATTTTACTATTTAGTGCCTCTCTACCTTCTTGGATGCATTATGAAAAGATCTTACATTCAGAGTATGGATTTACTAGTGTATATGCTATTTAATATGAAATTATGGACAGTCTAAAGTAAAAGTGTTTCATGGCAGGTGAAACAAGGTGGTTGAGTGAAGTTTTTCATGGATACATAGAGAAGCTTCTCCAGATCCCAGATTATATGATCAATACAATGATGTATTTTGTTAATGGAGAAGCAGCAGAGGCCACTAGGTATCGGTTACTAAATAAAATGCTATCATGACGTGTAATGCGTTCCTGTGAATTATTCTGTTATATGTTAAAGGCCCATGCAGATAGTGGCCTAACTTGGTGGTTGCATACAGCTTCCTTAAATCCTTATCTAGGTAGACTTGGAAAAAATTATTATTAAAATTAGTTTTAATCTTTTCAGGCATATATTCCAAAGAATAAAGTTTTTTCTCAGGAAATAATTTTTAAAATTCCAAGAACATAAACCTGATCACTATCCATTATAAAAAGCCTTTCCTTTTTTCCCCTAGCCATATATTTAGAATACAATTTGTGTTAAAGGGCCAGACTCTTCCCAGCCCTTACATGGGTGCACAGAATAGGGAAGAATGCAAAGACTTTTTTCTCCCTCTTCTGCACCATATTCAGGGACCAAGTACAACATATCTGGAGAGTTCAGGTCCACCTCTCTTCTACCATTCCATGGACTTGCTGAAAGGGCACAGGGGGAAGGTCTGGCTTTGTTTTCCCTCACCCCTTCAGCCCATCCAATCAACAAAGCTGGCCCAGCACAGAGACACAGGGTAGGGGGGGAGCAAGCAGCACTCCGTCCAAGGATGGTGCAGTGGCAATTCTAACATTCACTACCCAAGAGACCACAGAAGGAATTTTGGCCAAGTCCATCTGCAGCATAGCCCTTCTTCATATACCCGCTGACGCTTCTGAGAGTGCCGAGAGCACAACCTAGCATAAAGGTGTTTATTATAGTGGTATCTGGTAGCAAAGCTACACTTACGAATCTCTGAAAAAAAGTGTTTAAGCTTACCACAATAAAATAGCACTGGGCATCCAAATATGTGATATATTTTCCACACAGAATTACAGCAGAAGTTCGTGTTTGTGCACCAGTGGAAAAATACAGATTTGCAGCACATATATAAGAAAGTTCTATAGTAGCCCCCTAGATATCGCAATGAGTGGCACCATAGAAATGCCATACATACGTGTGATACCCCGTCCAATATCTCAGCAGATGACTTAATGAATCAGAGGGCTTATCCTTGAATTTCCTTAAATTTTCTAGATTAAATTCCATGTTAATGCTAGCTGTTAGACATAGAATTTCAAACTTATGCTGTTAATATTTGCCTTCAGTAGTGAGTTAAAATGATACCTTATTTTTAAATTTGTACACACTGATGATGTCATGGCACACTCTCAAGCCCACTTCCCTTAAAAGTCACCTGCATAGTTTTGGAATCTGAATCCATAAACTGCCACAATTTCTACCAGTGCTATAAGCAGATGTTGTAAAGGACATTTTGTGTTATTTCACAATGGGGAGCTCTGGAGACAAAGCAATTGTCCAGCAATGTCCTCCAGGTAACAACCCTGGAAAAAGAATTCAGAGCACTTTGGGTCTCTCTTGACTCTTGCCAAATCTCTTTGGTGGGTTATAAAATGCTGAACTGTGAGATTGATCAGGGAACACAGTAAGTTTTTGCCTACACAAGGCTTCTCGCCCTCCCCAACATACACACACAGATTTCCCACTGGTGCTACCACTTGATCAGCTGCACAGCAACAGTGGATCATCTTGTGTAAACAAAGTATTTTAAATGCAATGTTGTCTAAACATGATCAGAGAAAGTTGTAGTGATTAACATGTTAGTGGTTTGTCTACACTAGTACTCCAATTGCTAACATTTCTGGTGGTAACTAGAGTGGGAAATAAAAAGAATAAATAGACAAGGCAAACTGGGCATTAGTTTCCCTTTTACCTGCAAGTATTGTTCATTAGTGAGGCACAACCCTTCCTCCTCTGAAACCAAAAGAGCACTTTTAATGGCACTAATTAAGAGGTGTGAAGCTTCAGAGGGATAGTCATGTTAATCTGGATCTGTAAAAGCGGCAAAGAGTCCTGTGGCACCTTATAGAATAACAAACATATTGGAGCATGAGCTTTCGTGGGTGAATACCTACTTTGTCGGATGCATGACAAGGTGTGAATGTCTTTTACACCTTTTTGCTGCTCTGTGCATATGCCCTATGTTACCTAACACACTACATTAATTGGTAATATAGTTAGTGTTTAGTTCAATCAATATGTAAAATGTGTTCTTAAAAAAAAAAAAAAGGGAAACTTTATATCTCCAAGTAAGAAATTATAGAAAATTCCTTCAAGTTTACATAATTGGATAGGAGTATAAGTACACTTCTTCGAAAAAAAGATTTTAATTGGAAATCATACCTTTTAATGTTCATTTAATTAGTGTAAAAACTAGCTAAGACAAATGATCAATTGTAGAATATTTTTTCAATTGTACACATTTTGATTCACACACAAGATTATCCTTATCCAATTTGTTTCTACTGCACACACTATAGAAATATTCCTTTATAAATGTAAATTTGAAATTGGTCAGATGAAAAGAAATAAATGCTATTACACTCCACAGAAAAAAGATAATGTTCTAAACTAATGAGAAGAGGAAGTAACCAAAAACAAAAAAACAGAACAAAAAAACATGTTAAACCACCACCATAATTTTATGATGTGCAGCAACATCTATCATCCCACATAAACGGAACTACAAAACATAAGCTCCATGTAATCTTCAATAAAAACAGACAGATTACACAAATTTGAAGTTCTCCTGTTTCCTTTCGGGAGACCCATTTTATCTCTTATTAATAATAAAAATAATAGTAATATTCCATTTTCTTGCATTTAACACAGCTAAATCTTTTAGTTGTTAATATGCAGCACTTTGCCCCATATGAATCTATTTATCCGTCTAGCTCATGGTTTTCTATAGTTTTGTTTCACTGTAGATCCAAGTATTTTCCACATAAAATTAAGACTGCAGGAGAAGGCCCCCTACTGGACTTCATGTGTCTTCTGCTTGTCTCTTCATTGGTAAAGGAAGCTGCAATTAGGATAGACACAATTGTGTTTTCCAGGTACAGAGAACACAGCTTGAATACTGTGGCCCTGTGCTCAATGTAAGCAGAGGAATACTCAGCCTCAAGCTATAGGAGCTCATACACATCTGGTTCATAACTGCTACTTCTGGATACGTGTGGGAGAAACGAGCAGATTATTTGTGGAGCAGAATTAGAACTCAGAGTTCTTGGTCCTTGAGTTCCCAGAGAGGATCAAGAGATTATGCACGAGGCTCTTAACAGAGAAAGGGCCTATTGGATAGGAGGTATTTTTTTTAGTTTGCTACTAAAGTCCTGCACGTGTCTGTTCACTTTATAGTCTCAGGCCACACTACACTACTCTTCTATCTCCTGTGTCCCTATCCAATGCTAGCTTTTTGGGGTCCTTGCATGATACAGGGGGCATGCAGTGTCCTTCTGGGTGGCCCTCTGCTTCCTGTACCCGTGCAGCATAAGCACAACATTTCTTCTGTTTTTTGTTTTCACATGACCAATACAGTGGCATTACAGAAGTGTTAATAATAAAATGTTCTATCTTCTCCCAACCAGAGATGGTAAAATGTCAGTGGGGAAGGGAGGAGTCTTGAAATTTCATAAATAAACAATACTTCCCCAAGGTAAGAAATATTCAAGATCCCTCCCCCTAGCCCCCAGCAAAACAACTCTTCAGAAACATGAAACCCTGGCAGCCCTGATACTTTCATGGACTAATTCTGGACTCCTGCTGACTACAAAGAAACAAAAAAGTAAATACTGAAGCACCCACACCATCCAGACCGGGAGACATATGAGATAATGGAAAAACCTTCTCAATATTCAAAATCATGAAGCACCCACACAACACAAAGGGATTCTGCAGTCTTTGGCACCGCAGAAACTACAACTACATACATCTCAGATAGAGGCTTTATATCTAATTAATGAAAATGTTCTCATTAACAACAACAAAAAAACACTCCATCACAAGCTGTGAGAATTAATTTAAAAAAACACACAAAGAAAGCTTATTTGACTTAAGCAGTAGTAACATTTCAGGGATGTTGCTACATTTCTGAATGTTATGTAAATAACATTTGAAGTAACAGTTCTTATACATTTTTCCCAATTACTGTTTTCATTTCTTTGCAGCTCTATCTGTATAACAAGTTTCAGAGTAGCAGCCGTGTTAGTCTGTATTCGTAAAAAGAAAAGGAGTACTTGTGGCACCTTAGTACTCCTTTTCTTTTTGCGAATACAGACTAACACGGCTGCTACTCTGAAACCTGTCATTATGCCAGGCACTGAATTTAGCCGTATAGAGTGGAAATCTGTCAACTTCATGAAAAAACTCGTACAGATACAGACATTTATTTAAATTTGTTAGTCTCTAAGGTGCCACAAGTACTCCTTTTCTTTCTGTATAACAAGTTTATGATAGGATGGACTTTGAAAGCCACTGTAATAGCATGTCAATTCAATGTTAAAAACTAACAGAAAATACAATCTCACATCTGGAGTACAAGCTTTGTAATGAAGTGAGTATTGCAGCTTTTTTAGCCACATCCCTCAGCCCACAAATGACACTTTACTTGCCTCTGGATCTTTGGAAAAACTCTGTGTTACTTCCACTGGCATTCAATGTCCACAGGTATTAAACTGTATAATAGCTCTACATGCACTGAATCTCCATGTTCTTGCCATTACTTTGTGACTTGAAATGAATGCTCCTTATTAATTAACATTTATATATAGATCTAAAATACATAACTTCTATAATTGAAGGAGAATGGAGGGGTAACTTGGCTTCAGTTGTGAGGGCGTCATCTTGTATGGTTGTTTGTTGTTTTTACTCTGGAGGGAACTTGAATACCACAGTGATGGACATGGTAGAAGAACCTGAATTAGAATAGATTTCATAGAGCTAGCTTAAGGCCAGAGAGGCCATTCATTTATTTAGTCTAAGCTCCTGTATATCATAGGCCATTAAATTTTATATAGATACCTTATCTTAAGCTCAGCAACTTTAATTAGACCAAAACTTGTTAGTCCTCAGGAAACTAAATTGTTGTGTGCCACAGGCAAGAACAGGAGAAACTGAGATGCCACCAATGGTGTAGAATAGAATTGCCACTCACTCTGTATAAAGTAGTTTGCTTTTATCAGTGCACCATTATAACAAATGATGTATGCGAATAGAGTTACAGTATATAGAGGCCATGCCCTGGTGTTTGAATATAATATCCATTCTGAGACAATCAAGAAGTTAAACTGAATCATTCTCCTGCTCTCCCTCTTTCATTTCTCCATAGCATGAGAGGGTCTTTCTCTTTTCTGTCACATCGTATCTCCTTGTTTTCTACCTCTATGCAGTATTCTTTCTTTATTTACATGAATCTCTCATCTTTTATTTTCTTCTATGTTGGTGTCAATCTGCTTAAAGAATTACCTTTGATGTCCTGATATAAAAAAGCTCTGTATTTTGTGTCACATTTCCCATCTCGATATTATGTGACTACTTATCATTGTTACCATATCATGGAGGCACAGATATTGCAAGAATAAATTACATATTAGACATACTGTAATAGAATATTTATTTTCAAGATATATTTTAATGTTCCATTTGAAAATGTAAAGCATTCCTCCTACGCCCAAAGTTCATTTATAACTAGTAAACATACAAGTTTTCTAAATGTATTTAAAGTTATTCATACTTTTTCTTTCTATGGAAACCTGTCTCTTTATGTGACTAATATATCATCAGACATCAAATGATGATGATGCCACTGTTCAATTGGTGCTAAAGAAAACATCACTTGAATGTGGTAATGCAAAGGCTTTATTAAGATGTTACAATAATATATGGCCTGCATACCTGACACTATCCCTAACATGAAGTTTTTTGACTGTATATTGCTAAACAATGAAGGTTTTCAGCATTACCAATAGTCCCAATTATCACTCTCTGAAAAAATAGGTTGTTGGATTCAGCATCTCACACTGATGGAAGGCTAAGGTACTGCTGTCACAATAACATTGTTTGTCCACCTTGCTCCTTTGACTTTCGATCCCAGTCCTATACTTGGATTCTGGGTCCAAGACAAAAGTGCTTTAGAAAGTCCATGCCACATGAGACTACCACCAGGTAATATTACCTATTGTGTTGATAGAGCTGGCTGGGAAAATGAAGGGGACAAAACTTTGAAAATTGTCTGTTTCCATCTTACTCAGAAATGTCCAACTAGCTCTGTTAATAGATATGGTGCTACAAAATCCTCCTTAGTACACAATTACTTACAATTTTCCTAGCTCGCTATTTAGAGTGGTACCCTTCACTGTAGTATCTCGGTATCTCTTATTAAAGTTACATACTAATTTGAAAGCTATAGCTACATCTTATCATTAATTATGTGTTCATAGACTGAATTAGGGAGGCAGATGGATGGGTGCTTTCATCTTGTTACTCTGTGATTGGACCTGAAACCACCCTTAACAGTCCTTTGGCTCTTACTTTCCTCCCACCATAACACACCAAGGCCTGATAGGATGTGGGTGGTTTAAACACTTCATTCTATGTAAAGCTAAACAATGGATTAGAAGGCCATAGATTAGGGAAAGGGGCAGTGTGATGGGGTGGACTAGGCCCAGAGGCCCCCGCCACACCAATCACAGGAAAGGAGCAGTGAAGCTAAGTCCTCCAAGCAGCCTAGAGTGGCTGCTGGGGGCAGATAGCTAAGGCCCAGGAGGGCTATATAAAAAGGAACTGCAGTGCAGACCAGGCAGTTCCTTGCTGGAGCCAGAGGAGTATAGATGGTGTTCCTGGCTAGCCAAAAGGAACTGCAGTACCATGGACAGATCAGTGCTGGCAGGGAATGGAGGCGCAAGAAAGAGCTCCAGGCTGGGTGCTGGGCCTAAACATAGAAGAGCCCTGAGGTAAACGTGAAGCATTGGTGAAAGTGTTGGGGCCGCACGGATGTGGCCCTAGGAACTGAAAGCAGTTTCATTAAAGGGACATGGCTGCTGTTCTTAGGGTCCCTGAACTGGGCCCAGGTCCCATCCCCCCCATAGGCCACAGGGGAAGTGGCCTACAATCAGACAGGGATAAACCCCAAAGGGGATCTGACTGTTAAGAGGCCCACCTGGAAATCTTGGCCAGAACAGACCAAGAGGGCAAAACTATTGCCTCCAGGGAAGAAGCTCTAGGGGTACAGTTCAATACCAGGGCCAGAACTGTTTGAAGACGGCAGACACACCTCACCAGAGGGGGGGTACTCGCAAGAGGTTGGTGCTACACTGATACAGTCAGACACATGTCCTGATATCGGAGACTCAGCCAGGTGTGCTTCAGCATCTCCTTGCTCTCCTTGCTCTCAAGGTGACTCTTCAGTCGTGGTCCTTAACCCAAGGAACAAAAAGAGGTGGACCAGTGCTAACGGTATTGACTGTTCCAGCTGTGCTTTCCTTTGTTAGGCCTAGAAAAGAACCCACTTTTCTGTGATGCTTTGGACACTGTTGGCATTCAAATGGCCACATAGCATTTTAGTACTCCTGCAGGCACCACAATAAAAGAGTAGGCCAAAAACACTACATGTAACTTTGCATCTTCACACCATAAGAGTTCATGCAGATACTTCCATTTTTTATTTGCAGAGTTTATATCAGGAACTTCACACTGACTTTAAAATAAAATTAAATTCAGTAAATCTTGTGAAACTTACATTTTCTCAAAACTTGAAATTGGTCTAGGGTTATCAGAGGCTGGGCCTAAACTTGCTTGAAGTTCATAAGCCTTAATAAATCTTTTTCAAATAAGTCTCAAGTTTGTAATGAAACCTAAAATCAACATGGTTTTCAGTATCAATTAGCTCTCACTGCAAGGAAGTTCCCTCCACTCGTTAAAATATTCTGCCTAAATTTCTCTCAGTTTTATACCCATTACATTTAGTGATGCTCCCTTATACTGCACTAATTGCTCTTCATCCTTAGTGCTTACACCCCTCAAATATTTATTTTAGATGGTTATCCTGTACCTCTAAGACATCACTAGTTAAGCTATATGCTGCACGATTAGCCTGTTTGATATTTCCTTATGAGACGTTCACTCCAGCTCCAATTTCTTGTATTGCTCTTGCCTGAACTCCCTCCAGTTTGTCTTAATCTTTCTGATCTTGATGTTCCCTGAACAGAACACTGTATTTCAGGAATTGTCTCACCAGAGCTGGTTTTCCTTTCCCTTTGGTTGTTTTGTTTTGTTTTTGGCAGGTGTGGGCGGGTTATTGCCATATTACATTTCAAACATGATTGTCAATTCTGTAAACATTATTGGACAAAAAAGTCCTAAGTATCATAAATAGTCCCATTTTCAACTTTCATAGTAGAAAACACCTTGCCTGATAAATGGTTTCAGGTTTAGGCCCTTACACACTATATAATATGAATCTCATTATTACTTCCTGTGTGTCTCCCTAAAACTCTGTGTTTGGATTATTTTTAACAAATATATATATATAAATATTTTCTAACTTGTATTGATGCCAGTTGTTTGCTTGTTTTTGACTTGTGTTCATGTCACTTCTTAAACTGGTAACATCTAGGAACATCATTAATATGTTTCTACCTATTATATCATGAGTTAAAATTTTAATAAGACTTGACATCACATAGAGCTCCGTAGCACCCAGAAAGTAGTTCTCTTTCCCCATTCACAGTTTGTTACACAGACTTTTGTCTTTATTAATTGATACTGTATAATAAGCAACTATCTGAGCCTTCTCAAGTACATTATTACATGGGTTACTGTAACAGTTGGCTGAGGTAAAAAAAAACAGATTGATAATCTTAACTCATAGGGTTTTGATGTGCATTTACATCAAACATTTTGATGGGTAATATTTTAATGCAGTATTTAAAATGGTGTACTGTAAAACAAAAAATTAACTTATCAAGTTAATTTTGTGCACCCTTCACCTTAGGCTGATGGGTGCAAATTAAATTTTACGTTAATCATTTCAGGCAGTTTGCATACAGTGCAGAAGTTCATGCTTTCCATGATAGCTGTAAAAATTGTTTAAAAATATTTGTGTAATGCATGAGCAGCGCCAAGATGTATTGCAAATATTAGCAATATTACACTATGGTGATAATACTGTTTCATAACACCAGAATTTTCAAACCTGGGTGCCTAAAGTTTGATAACTGCACCCTTGTACTTAAATAAAATTGGCCCCCTTTTTTCAAAGGTGTTAAATATCTGTAGCTCCTATTGATATCAGTAGAAGCAGCAAATGGTCATCACCTTTTAATATCAAGCCTTCGATATAGTTGCCTAAATATGAACGTTAGCCACCCGGTTTGAAATGGTATTTTTGTAATACAAGAGGTTATTGCAAATAAAGCATGCTATTTATGTAAATGAGACTTTAAGAAATCTTAGAATTTGCTATGAGACTTTGCTAGTATTTTAGTGAAATCCTGCAACAATCACCTCATCACATGTGATGCACCAGAATTCATAATATAATATAATATGCAGAACTGTGCAGTGTTCCAGCTTTATCTGACACAAAGCCTTGTACATAGAAATGGTTAAATATGCTCTTCATTGTAATGGGAAATTGTATAGTCAAAATTGTGTGCAGTGACACTGCTGCCCAGAACAATGCTTTTATCACACTAAATGCAAAAGCCACCACATACTATTCAGTATCTTTGTATGCAGTATTACTATGCATTGTTCTTGCTAAGCAAAGGTTCATAGAAATCAATGGTGCAAGCATAGCATTCGCTTTAATGAGACTTTGCTACTTATTAAAAACATTATGAATATTAAATACTTTGGATAACAGGTTTTATTATGCAGTAATGTGTGTTTTCTTCTGGCACTGATAACTGAAACTTGAAGTAAATGCAATAGATATAAAGGTATGTGTTGTATGCAATTTAAAAGTTTCAGTATGCCACTAAGATATATTTTAGAGAAAGTTATGAAAACTAGCATTTATGCTTGGTAGCTTTTTTAATGTAAATACCTGGGTCCAGAGTCTTCACTGTAGTCTAGCCTCACTTCACTCTGCAGGCCATGTAAAGTTACTGTAAAAGGACAGAAAAAGCCCCCAAGGAATTCCCCAGTTGTAAAGGGGTTTCCCAGGCTGCTTCAAGCCAACAGTCTTTTGGGGCTGTAACCATCTTACACAATTTAAAGCAAACTTAAGGCTGATGTAAGTTGTGCCAGAGGCAGGCAGGCCTCCAGCCATGGTTGGAGTATTGGTGCTTGAAAAATGGCTTAAATACCTTCTCCGGTTGTGCAGTAAGAAGAAACATGGAGCAACACCAAATCTGGCCCATGGACATTAAGAAAATATTAGAGGATAAACTGTTTTAAGGACTGTGTGCAAATGTTTATTTTGTAATGTAAGGCATTTGGGACTGAATCGTACAAAAAATGCTTATGCCAAAAAATAAAAACAAAAAGGAGGGAAAAACATTTTTTCCCACTTCTCCTTGAAAATGTGTGATTTGTTTTTTTTTTTAATTTTGTTTTTTGTTGTGACAAGGAAGAAGGATGGGGGAAAATGAACTAATACTTTATTTCAATGATTAAAAATGTTTATCAATGGATAAACTCAAGTCCAGTTTCAGCCTGATGAAGTTGAAATAGAACCCTATTATGAAACATTAATACACTCTTCCCACCACTACAGTCTTCATCTGGTAATCTGTAGTGCTGAAAATGGGCATCCCCTTACTAATGGCATGGGAAATGTTTGAGGAAAAACAGTTCTCTTGACTAAATACAATGTATCTAGTGATTATCTTATTTTCCCGTAATGACAACTGTAACCAAGTCTGAACTGAAACGGACATTTGGAAAATATATATGTATTTTTAAAATGACTGTAAACATAGAGGTTGTTGACAACCAGATGAGTGCTCATATGCATAACTAGATGAAAAGAACTAGCTAGTAGACTGCTTTACTTAAAAATGTGTTATAATAAAGTAATACTAAGTAGACAAAGCACGTTTTCATATATGATTTTAAATTGAGTTAAATAAAGAAGAAATGAAGAGTTTGTGGCTAATGCAGCAGAAGGAACTATTTGATTTCAAGTTTTAGGTCTGGCCAATCCATTATGTCAATCTAGGACTAAACAGGCTAAATAGACTAAATCTATGCAACAAAGAAGGTACTGCTCCTATAGGCTCAAGTTCTGCATGCTGTTGAGTACTGGTAAAAGCTCACCAACGCTGAGTGCTTAGATTTTTCAACACCTGTACAGAGACCCTTCCGGATAGTGAGAAGGAATGTGCATGATTGCTTAGAAAACCAAATAAACTTTTGTAGCTGCATCAGAATGAACACTAGTGAACTGGAAGTGGTAGAATGGGCATGTGGAGGCACTGAAAATAGAACACAGTCCTATACATCCCTGTGATGTATTTAGCAGCCCTTTTTCATAATTTCAGGATATCCTGCTGCTGACTTTGAGTCCTGCTTCACCTGAATTATGCTAAGCATTAATTAACAATGAGTGCAGGAGACCTGAGTTAGCTACAGAAACATTATTTATTATTTGTATTGTTGTAGCACCTAGGAGCTCCAGTCATGGACTAGGACCACATTATGCTAGGTGCTGTACAAACAGAGACAGTTTCTGCCCCAGTCTAAGAATAAGACAACACAGCAGGTGGATACAGACAATAGATGGGGCAGTACAAGGAAACAGTGAGACAATATTGATCAGCATGATAGGCAGTGGTCTTAGTTTTTGACTGCTACACTGCAACAATGATATCTACAGGAGAATAGGGGTATTTGAAGAGGAAAATTGAAATAAGCTGTTTGGAGAAGTTCAATGTTTAAAACATTAAAAGAATACAACTTTCAGTTATAGGGGGTTTTGAGTGTCATGGTCTTGATGTGCCAGGAGCCCTCTGCTGGTTGAATAATCCAGAGGGAGAAGTTTAAAGCAAGCAAGCACTTTTAAGCTGCCGCACAAATTCAATAAGAAAGTGGTGGACTTTTCCAGAGCTCTGCTGTAGGGAGATCTGACTTTCTGCTGTATTTCAGACTCCACTGTATAGCAGTATAGGAACTGTAAAGAGATGAAATAGGAAGAAAGAAGAAAGGGGTGTTACATTGATATAATATGTAAATTGTACAATTGTAATTAACTAGAAGTTAATTTTAGAAATACTGCTTCACACTTTCTGTAGACCACTATTTTTGCTATGTTGGCTTGTTGGCAAAAAGTAGCATATTTGATCAGCATTTTCTATTGTCTATTTGAGTAAACATAAACATTTTGCTAACTCTTCTTGTATAATGTAAACTGGTAGTAATGGAATTGTAATCTTAAATTGTTAACAAGGAAGAGCCCCTAACCCAGTTCTGTATAGCTTAATGATTTATTTGTTCAGGGAGAAGTTTTCAAAGGAACCTAACAGAGTTGGGTGCCCGATTCATTGGGATTTGGTCTAATTGATTTAGAGAAACTGTACCATACTTGAATTATGTTCTGAGATAGGTCAACACTAAAGAACAGAAGCTTGAGAAGTCTTTGGCCATTCTTTTTTCTATGGCTGCTGGAGAGCTTTCCATTCTGTCAGCTCTGACCAAAATCTTGTTAAAGTATCTTCTGATTTCCTGAAGATGAGCATTCTGGATTTCTGGTGCTCTGATGTTATTTTTCAGATTGGCTATAGATTTGTGAAATATATCTGAAAAATTATATATAATGAAAAATTGCCATAACATTCTGCCTCTTAGCATAGGTATAGTTTGACTTTTATATTTTGTGGGGAGAGGGATATTATTGGTCCAACAATGGCTCGACATGCTGCTCTCAGCAGATGTCTCCCTACCAGCACCCACCTACTTTCTGCACCCCTGTGCAATGGGATAGGAACTCCCCTCAACACTCCCAACTCACGCATGCAGAGGGATTGGTGTCATCATGCACCCCTCTAAGGGGATGAGAAGCCCCTGCATCTCTCTTTCCCCCAGAAAAGGGGGAAACCTCTAACCCTCCATGCAAGTAGCTGGAGAGCCCCTGCATCATCACGCAAAGGGAACAGAAAGCGCCCTATGTCCCGCCATCCCCAGGCACAGGCAGGGAGAGCCCCCATTGCCACCCTTACTTCTGCACTGCTGCTGGTTGCAGCACTGCCTTCAGAGCTGAGTGGCCGGAGAGTGCTCATGTTGTTTTGAGGACAGTTTTTTTAATCCTGCTCCTGTCCTGCCCCACAATACCCACTGCCTCTCCAACCCGGACCCGCATTGTTTCTTGAATTTTTATCCTGCTATTATGGCAGCGGTCCTGCAGGACCCGTGGGATCCCAGTCCCGCTGAAGGTCTCTACCTCACATTAGGAATTTCAAGAAACATTCTTTTAATCTGAATTGAAAATGTTCCGAAAATAGAAAACTTTTTTTAATCTGAATTGCAAACTACTGAAAAAAATCAGTGGATACAGTTTGGGGGAGCAGCGCTGCTACATACCACCCCAATCTCTGCCCATGCCTCAATCTGAAACAAGTCTCCACCATATTATATGGTTTCAGGCTTCCTTTTTGACGGGAACAGTGACTTTTATTTATAATATATAAAAATATTATGACAGGGTTGGGCCAGGTGGCTACAGGAGAATGATAGAGGCGGAGATATTAGCCCCATGTTAAGTAGGTCCCTGGGTAAGGTAACAGGGAAGGTTCCAGAACAATC
>NC_050074.1:101388781-101408781 GCF_009764565.3 Dermochelys coriacea | reverse complement strand
CAGTTTCCAGTTCTTGGCAACCAGGTATTCAAATGAGAAGTGTTTGTGTATAGACTTCTGCAGATTTAGAAGCTGCAGCAGAATAGCTTTAAAAAAGTCAGTTCTATTCAAATGTAACTGACACAAAATATGCACTACAAATAATTCACACAGAAACCTGCACTACCAAAAGCAGTATTCAGTTCCTACTGTCTACCTCCACTTCCATACCCCATTTACATGCTCTTTATGTGCCACCGTATGTTTGTTTTAATTTATAATGCTCCTCAGAGCAAGTGCTATGTCCTTTTATTTACCTGTAAACCACCGTGTACGTATGTAGAGTTATATAAATAATAGTAACATAGCTTTATAGCAATAGTTAGTTACCCAATAACAAATATTAATCTAGTGACATACTAGTAGTAGTTTTTACTTAGTGAGGTAAAAATAGTAGCATGTACAACACAAATATATTTGTTAACATTCTCTGTATGTGTCTTAAACTAATCTTTTCCCTAAATAATACATAGAAATATTTCTTAATTTTGTGAGCCATCAATTATTCTTGTGTTTAAAACAGTTAGCTTTTTTTCAATGCCCAGTTAAAATCTCCTGTGTCAGGTTGCTCTGGGAGAACTGCTGAGTGTCTGTTATTCCGTAAAACCATCTCTTTTTTTGTCCATTATTTATGGTATGTACATTTTTAAAATGTAAACACGTTTAATATTTTTTCTGACATTGAAAATATATTTCTTATATAACTGAACAGAGGGGATTGCTGAACTTAAAACACAGCAAAGGAAAATAGTGTTTAAACAGACAATGGTATCTGTGTCCAAACAGAAAAGGTAGAGCAGGCTTGTACAAATGTCGTTGCCTAACATCTTTATGGAACAAAATAGATAACAAACTTCAGTTTTGATACTTGGTCTTTTGTGATGGTATTAGCATTAGTGAAAATAGTGCTTGAGATGCATATTTCATATACGGTGGAAACTTTACTGACTGTTCATTTATATGTAGCCTCTCTCTCTAAAATGTCCATTTCTTTTGAATTTTTGTATCTTTAAAATGTGATATGTATTCAAATTTTTTTTCTCTGTGTGATTGGGCAGCTGGCCAGTTTACTGGTAATAAGTTAGTTCATTTGTATTATATTCTAAAGAATAGTTGAATGATCGTTACTTGAATTCCTTGGATTTCTGAATCGTTTCCTTTCTGTTATGCTTATCTGCCCTTTGTAGACTTTCTAAAATGTTTCTAGATAGATTTTTTTACCAATTTTGCTCCTGCATGCCCATCTTATTTTCTTTGCAGTGCCTGGGTAGTTTGTTTGCAAAGTTTACTTGGCCGCAATATCCCTTGAGGCTTGATTCAGGACAGCATGTGCATACAGTCCTTGAAACCATGTCAGATAGTCCCCAGATCCGAAAAGGTTGGCTACCCCTGAGATAAGGCATCATGTTTAATGGCCTCAGTTTTTCTTTTAAGTGTTTATTTTTATAATACCTGCATGAAATGCCAAGATAGTTACACTGTATGTATTCAGCTTTTGAGTATAATTTGGTGGTCTACTCGGGTGAGCAAGAAGTTATGGAAAAATGAGTTTAAAAATATTTGAGTCCATTTGACCATGTTAAGTTTTGCAGAAAATATTTTACAGAAACTCTTTCTGTGAAAGTAGAGTTAAATGCAACATAAATGTTCTGAATACGTAGACAGGATTATGCATTCATTATAACATATTATTTAAATTCTTATTCACACAAATGGTTGGTAGTAAATATTCTGATATGCTATGTGGAATGGATGGGGTTTTTTTCTATTTACATTGATCAAAAATCCTGCTATCATACTAAAACAATAGAAGCACTGTTTCTCCCTCCATGTCTGTTTCTGTAACCTAATTTAGGATTTGATGGAAGTTTAAATTGCTAATCATGCAAAAAATCATGATGCTGATATGGTTTGAATTCACATGTTGTTTTTTATTAAAAAGAATAAGAAAATAACGACACAGTGGGAATTGTACATGCAGACTGGTTACAGAATCATGCCCAGAAAGATTTGTTGTAGGTTTCTTGTGGGTTTTTTTTAAAGCCTTATATAGTATCACATGATTACATTATAATCCTAGGTCATGTCTCAAATATCCAGTACAAAACCTCCCATAATAATGTAGAGCTTTCTTTTTTGGTAGATGATAGAAAAAAGGAAAGTTAATATAAATAGGGAATTTTTTAAAATTGAAGTGGGTAACTAATTGTCAATGAGGACTAAATTGGAAATTGTTTGACTAAGCAGAACACATGTGAGCAAGCAGACTTTATCAGTAGTCTAGGAATGGTGGATATGTGTTTGGTGAAACAGCTGTTGTATCACAGGCATTATGCTATATTTAAAAAACAGACAAAAAGTTAGACCTCAGCTATTGGTACTTTTTTCTTTGGCAGCCTTGGACTCTGGATTTCCTACACAATGTTTGTGAAGGAGCTATTAGCCATGGCAGAGGGGACAGAGGGCAGCTGGATTTAGACTGTTTTGCTTTGGCCCCAGTGGTCTATAAGGGGGATAATAAGAGTTCCAGTACAGTGGATAAAAAAGTGTCTTTGACAGCCAGGTGAGCTGCCTGTTCACATTCAGTCCCTAGGGTGCTTCAGACTCTCCTTGGAAGAGGAAGAAAGGGAGCAGAGCTGACCTCCAGAGAGAGGAAACAGGCCTGATGGTTGATTCTCCAGTCTCTTATGTGCTACAAAAGGAGTCCAGAAGGGCAGAATGTAGAGTTAGAAACATGACTGAAGTGAAAAGAGGGTTTTTGTTTGCTTTTTGAAAGCAAACTACCTAGTTATTTAGATCAGAGAATCCTCCCAACACCTGGAAAAGTCAAATGAAGAGTGAGCATTATTTTCTAATTTTCTTAAAAAGTGGAAGCATTTAGTAAGGGGGCAGGAGTGGAAATGTGGGCTCAGACTGATAGTAGCAGATCACTTTGCGAAATCAGGGCTCAGAATACCAGATTCTTTATCTGTGAAGAGGAGGGAATCCTCTAAAAATGACACTTTCAGCATGGATGGGGTGCTTCATGCCTCCAAGGTAGACTGTTTAAAGTAAAGTCACAAAGTAAACCCTCTGGCAAATTTAAATGGATGCATCTTTATCCCCTCTTCTGATTAAGAGTTAGTAAACTTACATTGATCCATACTCATGTGTTTCTAATCATCTGTGGATGATGCAGTTGATATGACCCGGCTGTGGGGAAAGTAGAGACCATTTAACAAAGAAAGTCTGTTTGTTTTAAGATTGTTACTTTGCTTTTTAGAGATTTTATGTACTGTATGTATTTTAAGGTGGATGGAATGTATCTCATTGACAATGTGCTCTGTGCGTTTTTGGAAGCATGTGTTTTTGTTCTGTAGAGTCCAAATGTGTGCTTTGTGCTTCAAGGAGGTGTAGAAAGCTATGATCCCTGCCCCAGAGAGATTACTGTCTAAATTTTGCATGCAACATAACTGAAAGTGTGAAAAGCAGAGGGAGAAGGACAAGGAAACAGCAGTATGTTCATTTTAGTTATTTAATAAACACAGAAGGCCAAATTCTGTCCATTTGCATTTTCCTTTCAAGACAATGAGACTTGACCATACAAGTACAAAGTGACAAAATATTCTTCTTGTAAGGTGACTATGCAGATCCCACGGGGATCAGTTCTGGATCCGTTTCTGTTCAATATGTTCAACGATGTTTTAGATAATGGCAGAGAGAGTACACTTATAAAGTTTGCGGATGATACAAATCTGGGAGGATTGCAAGTACTTTCGAGGATAGAATTAAAATTCAAAATGATCTGGGCAAACTAGAGAAATGGTCTCTAGAAAATAGGATGAAATTCAATAAGGACAAATGCTAAGTACTCCACTTAGGAAGCAACAATTAATTGCACACATACAAAATGAGAAATGACTGCCTCGGAAGGAGTACTGCAGAAAGAGATCTGGGGGTCATAGTGGATCACAAGCTAAATATGAGTTAACAGTGTAACACTATTGCAAAAAAAAAGTGAACATCTATTCTGGGATATATTAGCAGGAGTTTTGTAAACAAGACATGAGAAGTAATTCTTCCTCTCTACTCCACACTGATTAGGCCTCAACTAGAGTATTGTGTCCAGTTCTGGGCACCACATTTTCAGGAAAGATGTGGACAAATTGGAGAAAATCCAGAGAAGAGCAACAAAAATGATTAAAGGTTTAGAAAACATGACCTCTGAGGGAAGATTATAAAAACTGGGTTTGTTTAGTCTGGAGAAGAGAAGACTGAAAGGGAACATAACAGTTTTCAAGTACATAAAAGGTTGTTACGCGGAGGAGGGTAACAAGGTAGTTAAGCACTTTAATAAATTGCCTAGGGAGTTTGTGGAATCTCTATCATTGGGGATTTTTAAGAGCAGGTTATAGAAACACCTGTCAGGGATGCTCTAGAAATTCTTAGTCCTGCCATGAGTGCAGAGGACTGGACTAGAAGACCTGTTGAGGTCCCTTCCAGTCCTACAATTCTATGATTGCTGCACGCAGGAGGGAATTCCAGTCAGTTTCCCTTCTCCATCCCCTATTTAAGAGAGAAAAATCGTGGCATGGATTTGAGTAGATATGGCCTTCATGGAGGCATGACACTCTGTACCTCGGGGGAGTGCCCTGTAACTCCCATATTCCTCATCTATATATAATTGCTATATTGCATATAAAGCATTCTATGTGAGGTATCGGGGGAAAAGTTACGATCTGCTGAAAACCCACTGTTCCATCTAAATATGTATATCATTAATGCATATGAAGTTATGATAATGTGTTGTATGGTTGTCCCTAAAATATGCTGTGTATTGGGGAATCGCCCAGATATTAGATCCCCAGAGACAAGGACAAGGGAGCTAACCAATGCCTGGACTGGTGTCAAACAACAATCACCAGCCATTGTCCAGCAGAGGAGTTACAATTCAATGGCTCTCTCACAGGAGACACACCAGGGTATTACTTCACCTTGGGACTCAACAATGCTCACCAGACATGCCTGGACTTGTGTTCTCAAAGCACATGGACTAAGGGTATAAAACAGAACACAGTGGCCCCATGCTTGGCCTTTTTCTCCTCTTCCCCGCTCCGTCCCCACTCCTCCCCCCCCCATTTATTCTGCAAGCAACAAGACACTCAGAAGACTGAAGACTACAACAGAGGAGACTGACCCAGGTTTCAAGGGTACCTGTGTACTGTGAACTGCAAATATCTAGTGAGGTGAAAAAAACTGCTTAATCTAGATGTTGCCCAGTCTAATATGGTTGAGAGTTTAAACTGCATGCTTATATTTTATTTTATTTTGGTAACCACTATGACTTTTTGCCTATTGCTTATAATCACTTAAAATCTATCTTTTGTAATCAATAAACTTGTTTTACTGTTCACCTGTGAGTTTGCCTGAAGTGCTTGGTAAATCTCCTCAGGTTTACAAAGGCTGGTGTACTATATATCCACTTTCTGTTGATGAAGTGGTGAACCAATTAATAAACTTGCATTGGTCAAGAAAGGGTCTTGAGCAGTGCAAGACAATATATTCCAGGGTACAAGGCTGAGAGCTGGGGGGATTTGGCTGGTGCCTTTCTGTGAGATTCATGAGTAGCTCTGGGAGCATTCATGCAATCTAGGTGGGTGTGGGGCTCCACGTGCAGTTGTACTGAGTGGTTACAACACTTGGAGGGGGTTGCTGCTTGCCACTAGCAAGGCATTGTGAGAGACAACCTAGAATAGGGAGTAAAGGAGAGACTGTGGTCCCACAGTCCCAGGTTGCACCCGGCAGGTCCTGTCACAGGAAGTACTAAATGATGCCAGAGGGGGACTAGACACCCTGATTTTGTTATATTGAACATAAGTTCCTTTTGGGTTGGCAGGATACCATGTAAATAAAATGCTTAATTATAGGACGATTTACATGATGTTACATTTCCTTCAAAGAAGAAGAGAAGCATTTTTCAATACTATCAGATAGAGTAAGGTATTACACTTGATTATAAAGGCTATCCCCTCTGAATGCGATATCACTACTTTCTGGGATTTGCTGTATATGTGATCAATGTGAGTTTACTGGTCATTGTATGGTATAAATAAAGCTGTAGCCCCTTTCCAGGCTAGGTATATTGCTGGTTAATTATGTTGTAAGGGGAAGAGGAAGGGAGGTAAAAGAAGGGGTGTCTATCATTCCTTATTATATGATGTCACAAACCTGTCAAGATTAATGCATTTGTTTTTCTCTGCTTTTGCTGATTTCATAATCTAGAAGATCAAATTAGAATATTTAAGTAATTGAGCATGGTGTAGTTGTCATAACGTTGAAAAAATTTTCAACTAGGAAAAGGAAGGAGGAAGACTTAAGTAGATGAGCCATCCATGTATCAAGAAGAAAGCTAATCATATATTTTATTATCAGTATTAAGCAGAAACTAAAAGAGGACAAGAAGGGAGGAATTGAACTGAAAGACAAGTAGAAATTCAGGCAAAAGAAGTATAATTTGAAGGGACATTTGAATGAAAATGAGGGCACTGTGTTCACCGGCACAAGGTGATGGTTCCAAATATATAAGGAACAACAGAAGATGTGCATTGGAGGAGGAGATGAGAACAGCAATTGAACTGGAAAATTGGGTAGATCAAGAGGGCCAAGAGGGGAATGTGCATAGATAAGATACAAGCAGAGCAGTGTTGTGCAGAGGCTTGAGTCAGGAAGAGGCATTTGAGGTTATGCAAGATTTTCTAAGTGTGTTGAAGACTTTTTGTTTAAATTAAAAGGAGCAGTAATTGTGGGATATTATTCTCTTCTTGTCAGACCCTAGTCTATGACAACTTTCTGCCTTAGCAGTGTATATTTTTATACAGATATTCTCCATTCTGAAAAGCAATATATAGGACAGAGGAATAATTTCACTGGACATTTTAATGTTTGTTATGTTCAGTTCATTTTTCCATCACTGATTTTCTTTTGCTGTGCCTTATATAAATCCATCTCACACTATGTTGAATATAAAAGCTTAAGTGTATATCAGATGTCATAGATAAATACACACATTGCTAGGTAAAGCTGAAGGAAACAAGTAACATTAATCTACAGTAATTCATATCTATAAACCATGTTTTGCTTAAGTTATGTGGGATAAAACAATTGCAGTTGTAATTCTCATTTGACCTCCCATAAAATCTGTTTTCACCCCTTCTCCTTTCTCCACTCTAGCGAGTGTAATATATATATATTACACACTGCTACTACTATAGATTTTTTTGGAGCTTTGCAAATCAGTTACTACTTTTCCTATTTAATATGTGCCTAGACTCATATAATACAAAAATACTACTGCTTAATGATAGTCATCCTTCAACTGGATTTTAAACAACAGCAACAAAAAAGCTGCCACATGGTTTCTTTAGTTAATTTTAGTGTGAACATTCTATCCAGATTACTTCAAAATAGATTATTTCATACTATTAACACAGACCAAGTAGTTTTTTGTAAAAGGTAGAAAAGTTACTAGTAACCTCTCCAGATCCTATAGAATGTATGTTAAATATAGTAAACTGATTGTGTCACTGAGTACGAGAAGGCATTTGACTGTGTAGAGTGGACATTTTGTTTTCACAATACTAGAAAATGCGGCCTAGAGACAAAATGCTTCATACACTCTGTATGGTTCTACAAGTCATACTCCTTAGTAATATAATAAATTACATTTTCTCCTCCACTCAGTTTAACTAATGGTATATAGTAAAGATGCCCACACTTTCTGCTTCTGTCTGATACATAATTAGAAATCCTGATAGCCCTCAGAGGATTGCTTTATTTCATAAATAGAATCAAAATATGGAATAAAGAATATAAAACAGCATTTTATGATGATTTAACTTTGTCACACATCCATCCCAGTCACTTCCCATATTCATAGATCTAATAAATTAAGATCATACTTGGAATATTAATAATTAATAATAAAATTAATTTAACAAATCATAGGTTTAGTTTATGGAGGAATAGAATACGAAATGATGTCCCCCTCCGCTTTTGCACACACATCCCCCAAATAGAGATATACGAAACATAGCTTGGTGACAACTCAGGATCTGGGCCCAGAATTCTACCTGTTTCAAAATGGAGGAAAGTTATGCTGATACATTTTATCTGGACACTTTATTTTTGTTCTACTCATCATGTACAATCAAGGATTAATTGCTATCCTCTCATGCAGTGTAGTCCACAAATATGGAGATACAGAATATTTTAGTTTAGTTTTTTTATGTATTAGGTAATCCACATGATTTAATAATCTCAGTCTCACTATAGAAATATGAAATTCAGTTTCTAAGGAATGAGTGTGGAAGGGCTTACCAAATCAATACATACACTTGATCAAAAATTGCAGAAGATGTGACTGTATCAATAACACAAGATACTGCGTGCTCACAGAAATAATTGAAACAAACTCTTTTACAGCAAACATCAATCTTTAGCTGACTTAGGTAATTACACTTTCCAGCAGTTTTATACAGTGGTCTTTACACCTGCTAAGAGGATAGGTTAATAGAAGAGCCTTGCCACTCTGTTAGGAGCAAAATACTGCTGCTGACAGAAGAGCCACAAGAAACTTAAAGGGCAGCAGATGTGGTAGAATCCCATTGTGTGGAGAATTCCAGCCATTAAAATCCTGCTCAGGGAACTGTGCTGCCCACACATTGTGCAGAGGGCTGCTTTATAATCACTAGTCTCCAAACCCATTGCATAGAGGCTTTGGGGATGGAGTAAGGGCCTGGCCAATTAATCTAATGTGGGAGCATAAGAGGCCCTCCACTCTTTTAAAACCTGTTTGGTTGGGGGGGGGGGAACTGTACATGTGGGTCAGGATTTTAGCCCCTGAAAAATTTACCCAAACCAGATTCTACTATCCAACTTCAGAAACAAACTTGGTGCCTCAGGTTCATCTCATGTTCTCTTTAGCTTCATAAGCTTAATTGACTGGGGAAAAATTCCCTATCCCAGCAAATTCTCTACCCCGTCAAGTCCCAAGTAAATCAGCTTTATGTATGGTAATCTGCAAGGTTGAAATGACTGGAGTGTTATCCCCAGTGTGGGACAGCCATTCCACAACTGCTACTCTAGTGTTTAAGCTTTAATAGTGGTTATGGTCTATTAGGTGTTAGTGGAGGCTTTGGCCAATTTACCCATTAACCATTTCCCTGCCCCTTCTCAAACAGTTCTCAATCCCACATTGGTGGTAATAAGCAGACGGCCTCTGCAGATTTTCTGTACCCTCCTTCCCCCACTATTTTTTATTTATTTAATTTATTTATTGGATTTTGCACACCCTTTTGAGAGCAGTTGGAAATAGGTGTTCTCTTGGAAATATTTGCAAGGTGCTCTGAATTCTTCAGGGGGAAAGTTCTATATAAATATAAGACCATATTATTTCACTTCGAGTTATTGAGTTGCAGGAAAGTATTACCAAGTAATGCTACTGAGAACATAGATGCGCATATGTAATTGTCAGTACATAAGCAAGAAGGAATTCTTTGTCAATAATTGATTTTTGAGCCTATTTGCATTCTCATATAGCACTTGGCTAGAGTACCATAAACAAACAGACATTATGAACACACAGAACCACAATAATTTTTAAATTAAAAACACTTTGTACAGATTGATTCTTACTCTGACTTAAACTGGAAAATTACGTATGATCCATAACTTTGCATGCTACATCAGTTTGCATGGAAAACAGGAAATGTTGAGATATGTAGTAAGTGAGCTGTCATATCAAAAATACTATGCAAAGTGTTCATAATGGTAGGGCAGATGAAAATATTAAATGGCCTACTAGACTGACTGAGCATCTAAATAGCCTGCAGATTCAGAGTATATATCTGCAGTGGAACTAATTATAGTCATTTGCTGGTGACTCAGACTGTAAAATATTATTTCTTTTTACTTCAGCAGGATACTGTCCATTGTAAATGCAGGATTATGATCAATACAGTGTTTAGTACATTTTATAGTAACATGCCAGGTTTTTTTCCCCCTAGAAATGGCCAGTGGCACATTACTACTGGCTTATGCTTGCTAATGTTTATTTTTAGCTTGTATTAAAGCTACCAGATTAGGTGAAGAACTGCAGTTATGTCTACTGTGTCCACCAGCAATGCTAGTTCAGGGAAATATATTTATAATTTTTTACAACAGATGCAAATCTTTGATCTTCTTATATTTTAAAAAAGTACAAAATTATTTCACTCTGTATCTTTGGTACTTCATAACAAAAATTCTGAGAATTTTGAAAGGGTCCTTGCTGTTTCCATCTGTACAAAGCTTATATTAGCTTTATAAATTCAACTATCAACAGACACTGCTGAAGCCTTCTACACTTTGGTTTATTTATATGGCTTCCCTTGAGTCTAAAATATCTGTGTGTATATAAATATGCATTTGTGATAGATAGACAAATACGTATGTTTGTCATCAGGATTTTTTTTATTTTATTTTATTTTTTTTGTAATTCTATCTGGTTTAGCCAATGGGATGGATCAGCTAGAGGGTGACTTAATACAGTTGCACTGGAAATATGGGAATTCATTTTTTATAGCACTGAAATTAAGAGTGTTTCTAGACAGGGATGAAGCAGACAGGTGATTGCCTCTGAGTTTTGAAGAATTTTGTTATAGCAAGGATATGCCATTGACTTCCTATGAACAAAGATTTCTCTCCTGGTGACCCTTGAAGTGGTAGATACATTGTGTCTGCTCTAAAGGTGCTAATTCAGCAACAGCAAAATATAGGGCTCACCAAAGAGAATTAAAACTATGAAACAAACAGAGCTTGTGATTTTTTTTTAAATCTGAATTCAGTGATACAATTGAGACATTTTCAAATCAGTGTATAACTCCCATTAACTCAATGGAATTTGTTCATTTAAAAATGTAAGGTAATCTTATTAAAACGTCCTTTACCCCTTAATATATCTTTTTTAAAAAATAAGGGAAATTGACATTTTTGTGAAAAATATCTTCTTATCTTGTGTACTTGTGGCATTTTGTTTGTGTGCTGTTGGAAACTGTTTTCAAGAAAGCAGGTTCTGTTGATGGGAAATAAAATGAATTTCATATTGCAATATCATGCTTTATGTATTAGGCTGAATTACTCATTATGTTCCCATCGCTGTTAACAAACATTATAAAACTTGCATGTAGTCTGACTCTGCACTCTTTCAGTGTTTTAATATTATCCTGCCTTTCATGGAAAATGTGCCCTGTAGATGACTGTAAATTGTCGTTTTTAGGATTTCCCAGATATTTCTTATGCGTAGCTTGAGTTGTTTGTTTAAATTCTGTCTGTGATATGGGCACTATTTAATTTTTTTTAATATATTTGCTTTGGATTTTTTGGTTATAACAAACAAAATCCTTAGCTTTGATAATTTCATGTTCTTATTTAAGAAAATACTCAAGCGTAGCTGTCTCAAGTGCCTAGTTTATTTTCCAAATGCATTTGCTGGGTGATGGAACAGATCTTGCCATATATTGGCAGCATTATGGAGTTAGATTCTTGGCTGAACTCTCTGGAGATCACAAACGATCACACTCGTTCATGGTAAAATAACTAAAAGTAACACATACTGCAGATTAGTTCCAAGGCCACTAGCATTATTTATTTAACAATGAATGAGTATATAACAACTATTAAAAATCTGGCTCTGCTTGCTTAACACAGAGCTGCCATCCAACCTGATTTGGAAGACTATTAAACCTCAAAAAGATATGTTCAAATAAACAGAAGTACGATTATTCCACGATAGAGCTAACTTTTTATTTTAAAGTCACCTTTTTGTAGATAGCTAAGAGAGTACAGATGGCCTTAAGCTCACCCAGAGTTTTTAAGCTTAAGCAATATTTAAGGTGGAGACTGAAGCCCCAACCTAGATAATTTTGCTTTTGTTTTATGTCAATCATTTTTTACATTTAACATTGTTAAATAGAAATACAAATTACAAATACCTGTATTTAAATATAGCTCTAGCACTTAGAGATTAAAAAAAAATATGGACCTTGTACCAGACAATTTGTGATCTACTTTTCTGTGGCCTACTTTTTCTGTGGCTATAAGTAACTTTTTGTCTAAATTCCAGGAGAGGTAGTTTGATTTTTGTTGCTCCTCCTATGCAGTTCAGCAACCATTGCCCATTTTTTTGAGGATGGGGAATGTATTCTTTTAGATACTAACATACCTCACTGTATTAGGTTTTAATCTCCTTCGATGGCCAAAACTACATCATCCAAAAATATGTTAGCTTCCTGTTTTCTCTCTCAACAGTTTCATTTCTGAACTCTGCCAAATACAATCTCATTTCTTTTTAACATACCTTTTAATAAATACTTCTTTACATTTCTGCCATCCCCATAACTTTATAAATCCTACTTTTATTTTTAGTCTACTGTCACCATAGAAACCTTCTTTGTGACTTAGTGTTTCATATTTGGGCAGAAAGCCATGCTTTCAAATAACCTTTACTTGTTATCAAGCTTACATAGAAGAAGGGAAAAGACAAGATAACTTTTACATACATAAATCAGAATATGAAATGTATTTTATAGCATTAACGATAACTCTATATTGCAGAGGCTGTCTTTATATTATATGTGTACACCATGCCTACTTAGCATAATGGTGGTCCTGACTATGGATTAGTGATTTTTAGGCACTACTACAATAGAAATAATAAATTAATAAAATCTGATTAATGATCAGAGTAAATTATACTGTTTATTTTTGGATCAGTTGGATGTCATGTCACAACTTTAGAGCTGTATAGTAGTCATCTGGAGTTGGGAGGGATTGCTTTTTCCCAGATACAGTATTGTGGAAAGGGTTCAGTGTTCATTATACAGCTTTATATAGCAATTGCACTCAAGCCAATATGGTGGGAAGGGAAAAAATACTTCCCAATCCCCCTAAAAAAGGGGCGGCTAGCATAATGCCCGCATAAGGTGTTGACCAAACCTGGTATTTTACCACCTACACGAGAGGGAGGGTGGGCCCTGCTTCAGCCTGCTGCCTGTAAGAGGGAAGCTTCAGGCACAGAGCTGCCCTTTTTTAACCCTGCATTCGCAGGTGATGAGTCAGCGACCACACTGACCCTTCTGCAGCAGTTTTCATCTCTTCTACCCACCCCCACCCCTGCCACAGCCATGAAGCACTGTTCTCTTCATTTGGCCAGACAGCCAAATTACCACCTCTACCCCACCCCACTTAAAGGTACAGGGCAGTCATTACACGTGATATTAATGAAGATTACTTTGGGGTCTTAAGTTGTTAAAGGGTTTTGGAGCAGATCATACTCTTTTTTGTTAAAAAGAGATGTATAGGCTAGGTGGGTTTTTCTTTTTCAGTATCTGTAAATTCTGTTTCCTAACCTCTGGGGCAAGTGCTACTGCATTGTAAATCTAGAATAACTTCATTGACTTCTCTAGCTATCTGTTTTCTTTACCAGTAGTTATATCTCTATATCAACCTTACAAAATCCACCTCCATTCGGCCATGTAAAAAACATTCACAGAGTGAGTATGAACAGATTCATTTACTTCTACAGGTTCTGTATTTTAAAAAAAATGCTAAGTTTCCAGCCCTAGTTATGAAGATCACTGTAAAAATATGAACCCAGTGTGCTCCACTGACAATTCAATAGCAGATAAAGTGTAGAAACTGTTCCCCTCCAGGAGGCTGAGGTCTGGCCCATTGTTGTTTTGGGGTTGGGTTTTTTGGACTGGGGATAGGTGGTTTTTTGTTTTTGTTTTCCTGCAGATTCCATTGTCCCATGGGAAGTGTGTTTTGAGTAAGGGTCCTGGCCTGCTCCCATGGATTTTCAGTGAGTTCACTGGTTGCAGGATTGAGAAACTCCATACATAGTTGGTACTAGGCTACTAATACTCCATTGTATCTGATTTGACTCTTGCACTTTCTCTGATGACACACATGTGACGCACTCACCAACTTACCCAAATTCTATTATTCCACAGATTCTTAGTCAGCTCCAGTTTAGATGCTCCAGGACAGCAGCTTCCACCATTAATAGGCTACTAGTTTTTGTTATTTTTTTAATATAATTTTAGCATATTTTGTTGTTTGTTAGTCAGTGTGAAGCTTTTTTCAACTATATGTCCTAATGTTTTCAAAACCCCATCTTCAGAAACATGTTGAATGTAGGAACATTTGGTTGGCTAAGTTCAAAGGTAGATGTCTGCATTATCAGTTTATTCCTTCAGAAGGAAACAGAGACAATTGTTACAACAGGGGATTGGAGGGACCATGGGGATAATTAGAAGAAAATCTTACTCAGTTCATGGGAATGTCTAGTGAGAGAGAAGAACAAACACAAGCTAGACCTTATCTATATAAGGCATTCATATTATTAAAAATAGAAAATAAAGTTTGAATAAAAGATAATCACTTTAATAACAAAAATCACTTTTTGCTCGATTAGAATTAACTTGAAAAATACACTGACAATAGAGATAGGTCTTTCAATACATTTCCTTTCTGCAGTGAGAACATCCAACAAAATGAAATGTTTTCTTGCTGCAAGAAAACATTTAAGTAAATAAAGGCTAGGTTGTCCTCTGCTTTCATAGGCAGAGGTTTGAAAACCTGGTGGATGCAGGATGGGGCTATGAAAGGTGGGAGGGCTGTGGAGAAGATAGTATACCTTCTGTTTCAGGTAATATTAATTTCTTACTCTCGCACCCATTTGCCTCAGCTGTTGTTTTTTTAGAGGTACAGACAGTGGTAACCTTGCACAGTCATTGACTCCCTAATTTAAGAGTAAAGCAAGCTATAAATTCACTGGATTTGGATCCCATTGTGATCTAAAACAGAACTGAAACTGAGGTCCTCTCAAAAGCAAAATCTAACCTGTTTGTATACTACACTGTGCCTCATATACCACAAATAGCACACAGTTCTATAAAATGCCTGTATGAGGCTCCATGCTGTAAGGCTATTAAGGTGACTGTTTCTTAGCTGTTGCACTGTTGAAAAAAATAACTTGCAGGTCTAGAGAATCAGCAAAAACACTTCTCTACAGTCAAAGCTGTGGTTCAGTTAACCAGTGCTAATGCTAGTGACTCAGTCTTTTGCTTAGGATGGGGGTCGGAGAATTGGAACACTGTCAGAATCACTGAGAGTCAAACAGGAATTCTTATGCAGTGAGTTTCCAGATTTGATAACCACAAGGAAGGAAGGAGTGTGTTTTTCCCCATTGGTGGGGCATAGTTGTTGACCAAAAGAAGAGTGATAAATTTAGATTATTTTGGCATCTGCAGGTCATTATTGGAATTATAGCAGCTCGTTGCTAGGTCATAAAGTTACTCTGACAGGTTATGAATACTGAAGCAGCTCTAACTATCATGGTCTACTCCATCATCCTCATTCATTATTGTCAAGAAGATATTCTCTTAGGAAGTCTGGGCATCAAATTAAAAAAAAGATAAAAGAAGAAACATTTTTACAGTATTTCTTATTTTTAAAAAAATCATTTTGTGTGATAGGATAAAAGGGAAAATTAAACTGCTGTAGAGGAAAGAAGTACAACTGATGGTTTTCTAGACATATTATTTATGTTTCAGTTATGCTAAGTAATTTCATTAATTGCTGTACTTTTAAAAGTAGCCAGATACACGTTCAAAAAGCAGTCATAGCTCATACAGGTGAGAACTCTTGAATATTTTAATTATTGGTTGCACATAGAGTTTATAGCTGTTGCATATGCAGTACAATGTTGTAGATATATATTTTGCTGTAAGTGTTCATATACATAAATCCATTGGTTACTCCATAATACTTAGTAATGTACTTTTTCTTCGTGTTTTAGTTACGTGCTCTTTCACCCTGGCAGTGAAGCTAGCATATGTCAGTTCTTATAAAGTAACATCAGAGGAAAATTCTTTAAAACATCAGGGAAAAACAGTTGACTAGAAAAAATAGGTTTTATTGAGGCATACTTAACCAAAATATAAACATATATAAAAATATTGATCACCATTTCCTAGTTTGGAACTGGTCTTTTCTAAGTAATTGTATTAGGCTATGGCAAATAAACAGAGAAAGGTTTAATAGCACAAAAATTAATGACATGGGACCTCCATAGGGGACTGGACATTCAAAATTTAATTCTCAATTTGATCTAAAACACTTAAATCTTTAATTAGAAAACAATTAGGTAATGAAAATGAGCTAGTTGCTCTACTGTGATATTGTTTTTGTATTGCAAGTTGACCTAGCCTTTAGGGCTGTAACCTTTGTATAACTTATTGATTGGTGTCAGCAATTAGATATTGTATGACATGGACCTTTCTTTTTTTTTTTTAAGTGTCCTTTTTAATCTATCTGAGTAAAACTCACCTCAATGCACAGAGCCTCCATAACGTTCTTTACATAAGTCTTCATAAGGCCACACTTCATGTACAGGTCCTGGGATGAATTACATACTATAGGTTTTCATTAATATGTTAAAATACTACATAATAATGTAGAACTAAGATGAACTGGAATCTAGATAAACTGGTAGTTGAAAGGTAGTTTCTCTTAGACTTTCTTGAGTAAGTGTAACGTTATTTCTTTGGATGTGTTTCAAAATAAATGAGAAAAAGTCAGTGGTAAAAATTAGATCCACCAGTACATGCAGGCTGTTCTTCATTTTCCATAACAGAACAAGTATTTTTTCTGTATTTTAGTTCTGAAGTTGCTAGCACTTAAAAACACTTGTTAAGATGTATTTAAAACCTTCAGGTGTATTAATATAGTAAGAGGATATTTCAATACAGAAAACGGTAAAGAAGCCCATTTTCAGTACGACTTTTTCTTGAATCTGTAGTTGCATCTTGCAGTATTTTCTTCCTCCAAAAAATGATACAACTCCTTGTGACAGGGTCGGGCCAGATGGCTACAGGAGAGTAATAGAAGGCAGATATATTAGCCCCAGGTTAAGTAGGTCCCTGGGTAAGTAACAGGGAAGGTTCCAGAACAATCAGGAACCTTCTGGAGACAATTAAGACAGACAGGCTGATTAGAACACCTGCAGCCAATCAAGAAGCCGCTAGAATCAATTAAGGCAGGCTAATCAGGGCACCTGGGTTTAAAAAGGAGCTCACTTCAGTTTGTGGTGCGCGGGTAAGGAGCTGGGAGCAAGAGGCGATAGGAGCTGAGAGTGAGAACGCATACTGTTGGAGGACTGAGGAGTACAAGAATTATCAGACACCAGGAGGAACGTCCTATAGTGAGGATAAAGAAGGTGTTGGGAGGAGGCCAAGGGGAAGTAGCCCAGGGAGTTGTAGCTGTTGCACAGCTGTTCCGGGAGGCACTCTAAAGAGCTGCATTCCAAAGGGTCCTAGGCTGGAAGCCAGAATAGTGGGCAGGCCCGGATTCCCCCCAAACCTCCCAACTCCTGGTCAGACACAGGAGGAGTTGACCTGGACTGTGGGTTCATAAAAACGGCCAAACTGAGGGCTGCTGTGAAGCTCCAAGGCGAGCAAATCCGCCAATAAGCGCAAGACTCACCAAGGTAGAGGAGGAACTTTGTCACAACTGATGTCAAAAGTGGGATCTGATATGCACAGCGCGGCAGAAGAAGGAGGGTGTTTGGAGAAGGAAAAAAAAAGGGGGAGAGGGTTTATTTTTTTTTTCACCACAATGGAGGAGGTAGTGCAGGCACTGATGCAAGCCACGGCTGCCCAGCAGGAGGCTGCATGTGTCCAGACAGCCGCCCAACAGGAGGCAGTGCAGCTGCAGCAAGAGACTAATCGCCTGCTTATGGACCAGGCTGCTCAAGACCAAGCTATGTTGCGGGAACTGGTAAACCAGGTAAAGGCCCTCACAGAGCTGGACTGCGGCCATGATGGGACACAGATCATGCGGGCCAGCAATTGGCTGCAGAAAATGACACGGGAGGATGATATAGAGGCATACCTCCTGGCCTCTGAGAGGACAGCCTTGCTGGAGGCTTGGCCCCGAGAACAGTGGTCTGGCATCCTCTTTCCATTCCTGTGTGGGGAGGCCCAGAAGGCCTACTATGATTTGCCTGAAGAGGCTGCGGCAGACTATCCCCAGCTGAAAGCAGAAATCCTGGCCAGATCTGGGGTAACGACCGCAGTGTGGGCCCAGCGATATCATGAGTGGAGGTACCAGGAAAATAAAACCCAGCGGTCCCAATTATATGACCTCATCCATCTCTCACAAAAGTGGTTACGAACTGAGTCGCGGAGTCTGGATGAAATACTAGAGGTTCTTGTCATCGACCGGTACATGAGAGGACTACTGCCAGACCTTTGCGCCTGGGTAAGCCAGAACGAACCCTCCACCTACGACAAGGTTGTCACACTGGTTAGAAAGGCGAAGGACAGCAAGGGAGCTGACCTTACCAGTTAAGGAAGAAGCCCCTGGGTTAAACTAGCAGCACCAAGCCCTAGAGCTCGGGTGACTGGGCCTCCAGGAGAGTGCAGGTAGAAAAAGAGAGGGGCTGAAGGTCCACCAGAAGCCACCAAGAGTCGGAGCACTGAGTGGGAAGAGGATCATGATGTTAGACTGCCCAAACCAAGAGACTGGGGAATGCCTAGGGCTCCATACAGATGTTACGCCTGCAGGGAGTGGGGACACATAGCTGCACAGTGTCCCAATGCCATTGAGTGTAGGCAGTGTAACCTGGGGAACTGGGCAGACCCATGCTCCCAATCCACCTTCTGGGGGTCTCACTAACCCCACATATGTACACTAGACCAGTGAAGCTAGATGGGGTAGAGACCACAGCACTGGTTGATTCAGGGAGTGCTATCACGCTTGTCTCGGGGAAGCTCGTGAAGCGTAGTCAGCTGCTGTGGGCTAAGCGTATGGGGATAACATGCGTCCATGGGACAGCTGGTTATTACCCCACCATCCCAGTAAAAATCAAGATTCAGGGGAACACTACTGAGGTAGCAGCAGGTGTAGTCCCTAAACTCCCATATCCAGTGCTCATAGGGAGGGACTTCCCAGGTGTGAAGACTTACTCCTGGTAGGGGAATTAGAGAAAGGGGGAAGCCCTGAAAGTAGTGAGGCATCCACAGTAGACTGTCAACCCCCAACCTTCTCTGAAATATCCCCAGATTTGTTCTCCACTCCCAGACAGCATAGAAAGACGAAAAGGGAAAGAAGGGAAGCTAAGGCCTTGGGAACCCGAATACTTGCCCAAAGCCAGAGGGTCGCTCTCATAGGTAGACTGACCCAAGCAGCTGAAAAGGAGGCCACCCAGGAGGGAGAAGCACCCAAGTTTGACTTGCACCCTAACGCCTCTGAACCAGGAGAGGCAACAGAGACTTGCCCCTTAGATCTCGGGCAGATTAGACCCGGGACAGGAAATTTTGTACGGGACCAGGCTGAAGAACCAAAGTACGACAACATTAAGAAGGAGGTGACTGAAATAGATATGGTCCCTGTGGAAGGGAAAACCCAGGGACCAGGACCCTACTTCATAATGAAGAAGAATCTCTTATACCGGGTTGCACCAGTACAGGGGCAGAAGGTACAGCAGATCCTAGTACCTCAAAAACACCAGAATGCTGTATTAAGTCTGGCCTATAGTCATCTTTTTGGGGGGCATTTGGGGGTAGAGAAGACCCTGGCATGGGTCCTGCGACGATTCTTCTGGCCTGGAGTACAAGAAGAAGTGTGGAGGTACTGTGCGTCCTGCCCGGAGTGTCAGCTGCACAGTCCTCACACGGGCACCACCAGTTGTGACAAAGTTCCTCCTCTACCTTGCTGGGTCTTGTGCTTATTGGCGGATTTGTTCGCCTTGGAGCTTCACAGCAGCCCTCAGTTTGGCCGTTTTTATGAACCCACAGTCCAGGTCAACTCTTCCTGTGTCTGACCAGGAGTTAGGAGGTTTGGGGGGAACCTGGGCCCACCCTCTACTCCAGGTTCCAGCA